>NC_081420.1:103333977-103589975 GCF_949786415.1 Peromyscus eremicus
ACAACAGAGAGGGAGAACAAGGAATAGGAGACCATGGTAAATGAAGACCACATGAGAATAGGAAGAAACAAAGTGCTAGAGAGGCCCACAGAAATCCACAAAGATACCCCCACAACAGACTGCTGGCAATGGTCGAGAGACAGTCTGAATTGACCTACTCTGGTGATGGGATGGCCAAACACCCTAATTGTCGTGCTAGAAACCTCATCCAACTACTGAGGGATCTGGATGCAGAGATCCATGACTAGGCCCCAGGTGGATCTCTGGGAGTCCAATTAGCGAGAATGAGGAGGGTTTATATGAGAGAGAATTGTTGAGACCAAGGTTGGATAAAGCACAGAGACAAATAGCCAAACAAACGGAAACACATGAAATATGAACCAATGGCTGAGGGGTCACCAACTGGATCAGGCCCTCTGAGTGGGTGAGACAGTTGATTGGCCTGATCTGTTTGGGAGGCATCCAGGCAGTGGGACCGGGTCCTGTGCTCATTGCATGAGTCGGCTGTTTGAAACCTGGGGCCTAGGCAGGGTCCCTTGGCTCGGCCTGGGAGGAGGGGACTGGACCTACCTGGACTGAGTCCACCAGGTTGATCTCAGTCTGTGGGGAAGGCTTTGCCCTGGAGGAGATTGGAATGGGGGGCGGGCTGGGGGGAAGGTGAGGGGGGCGGGAGGGGGGAGAACAAGGGAATCCGTGGCTGATATGTAGAACTTAATTGTATTGCAAAATAAAAATTAAAAAAAAAAAAAGGAAAAAAAAAAAGACAACCCTAGGAACAGAGGGCCTAGAAAGCCAGAGAAATGAGTGAGAAAGTAGGAAAAAGAGAGGTGAGGAAGGGACCTGGACTAGGGAGAGTGTGGAGGAAGGCAAGCACCCTTTGGGGCATATATGTTCACAGCTTCCTGGGGAACTTACTGTGTGTACAGGTTCCTGGAAGGCTTGGTAGTGAATACCATGCAGAGTGTCCTTTGTGAGTGTTGGCTAAAAGGAGAAATGAAGAGAAGGATGAAAGACTATGTTATGTAAGCGACCAAGCTATCTTTTTTTTAAAAAAATTTTTATTTTGCAATACAATTCAGTTCTACATATCAGCCACGGATTCCCTTGTTCTCCCCTCTCCGTCCCCCCTCACCTTCCACCCAGCCTAACCCCCATTCCCACCTCCTCCAGGGCAAAGCCTTCCCCACGGACTGAGATCAACCTGGTAGACTCAGTCCAGGCAGGTCCAGTCCCCTCCTCCCAGGCCGAGCCAAGGGACCCTGCCTAGGCCCCAGGTTTCAAACAGCCGACTCATGCAATGAGCACAGGACCCGGTCCCACTGCCTGGATGCCTCCCAAACAGATCAGGCCAATCAACTGTCTCACCCACTCAGAGGGCCTGATCCAGTTGGTGACCCCTCAGCCATTGGTTCATATTTCGTGTGTTTCCGTTTGTTTGGCTATTTGTCTCTGTGCTTTATCCAACCTTGGTCTCAACAATTCTCGCTCATATAAACCCTCCTCATTCTCGCTAATTAGACTCCTAGAGATCCACCCGGGGCCTAGTCATGGATCTCTGCATCCAGATCCCTCAGTAGTTGGATGAGTTTTCTAGCACGACAATTAGGGTGTTTGGCCATCCCATCACCAGAGTAGGTCAGTTCGGACTGTCTCTCGACCATTGCCAGCAGTCTGTTGTGGGGGTATCTTTGTGGATTTCTGTGGGCCTCTCTAGCACTTTGCTTCTTCCTATTCTCATGTGGCGACCAAGCTATCTTAGCCATAGGTGGGCATGTGGACACCTCAGGCATACCCCAGCTGCACTCAAGTCCACATCTCTGACAGAGGACACTAATATTCTATGAACTTCCTGATTAAAGAAAATCATGTCTGAAAAAACGTTCATAACAGTTTTGTTAAAGGCAACAAAAAAACCTAGGCTTGGTGTTGCTTTTCTCTAATTCCAGCAGTTGGGAGGTAGAGGCATAGGGTGGCGTTTAAGGTCAGCTTGGACTACATAGTGAAATCCACCTTGGAAAATACAAGCTGAGACATGGAAGCCACTCAGATGTGCAAGGCTGCTGACTGAATAAAGTGCAGTGTGAGCACACGTGTGAAAGGAAACAGCTGCTACCTGAACCTCCAAACCTTTGTGCGAAGTGGCAGAGGAGGTGGCAGTCGAGCTCACTGTCGCTATGAAGGCATTATTAGTTTCATTGTTATCTGAGGGCCGGTAGCAGCGACAGTCATACATACAGCCGTAATCAAACACAGAGGAGGGCAGTGCCACATATGTCCTTCTGTTTCCAACTTTCTGCCTTTAACTTGCAGGTGCAGCTCCTGAAAGCCCCTCTACTGGGCAGGTTCCTTAGTGTTGAGTGTCTTCACTCATCACTGACCCTTAGTGTGCCACAAAGATCACGCCATGGGTTTTGGTGTGGGCACTGGGTAGGGCACTGTGGTAGTTTGAATGTAATCGGCCCCCATAATCTCATAGAGAGTAGCATTATCAGGAGGTGTGGCACTGTTGGAGTGGGTATGGACTTGTTGGGGGAAGTGTGTCACTGTGGGGGCGGGCTTTGAGGTTTCCCCTGCTCAGGATACCACCCAGCGTGTCAGTTCACTTCCTGTTGCCTGCAAGATGTAGCACTTAGCCGGGCGGTGGTGGCACACGCCTTTAATCCCAGCACTCGGGAGGCAGAGCCAGGCGGATCTCTGTGAGTTCGAGGCCAGCCTGGACTACCAAGTGAGTTCCAGGAAAGGCGCAAAGCTACACAGAGAAACCCTGTCTTGAAAAACCAAAAAAAAAAAAAAAAAAAAAAAAAAGAAAAAAACCAAAAAAAAAAAAAAACAAAAACAAAACATGTAGCACTCTCAGCTCCAGCACCATGTCTGCCTGCATGCCGCCATGCTCCCTGTCATGATGATAATGGAAGGAACCTCTGAAACCGTAAGTGAGCCACCCTAAATAAATGTTTTCTTTGTGAGAGTTGCTGGGGTGTCTCTTCACAGCAATGAAAACCCTAACTAAGACAGGCACTTTCCCTCACTGCCATCTGCTGTCTCTACTAATTTACTCCTCCCTTGTTCCAACCTTCTCAGTCTCTCTCAGACCCCAGTTCGCATCTCCTCCTTATGGTTTGAGTCTGTGTTGCAATGGATGCACCATGCTTCCAACAGGAAGATATTTCAGGCCTTGGCCATGCAAGAATTTGTACTCACAGAGGTGTAGGCAAGCAGCTTGTTGGGGGAAGGGCAAAGTGGTAGCTGCAGGAGGGCTGCACTGAGTAGACAGAGGAGAGCCAGTGTTGGAGAGCCAGTAATTAGCAGGTGGTGGAACCATATCTGCTGGATTTTCTCACTCTTTGGTTCCCTGGGAAGGCACAGCGTGGCCTCTGGAGCCATTCTAGATACAAGCAGCCATTACCCCCAACTTAGAGTCACCGTGTTTATGATATTGAGATTCACAGGTCAAATGTTGCCTTTGTAGAGGAGAGCAGGGTGCAGAAAGCTATAAAAGGAGGTGTGTGCTGAGGATCACTCAGATGGAGAAGGGGCAGACATTTGAGTATTTAATTTAGTCATTAAGGCTTGGGACCGCCTTGAGTGTGTCCTCTAGGGTTTGACATTGTCTTTTCTTTTTCATTTGATTCTATAAATTTTTAAATTTTCTTCTTGATTTCACTCAATGATGTGATCATTATTCAGTAGCATGTTGTGTATCCCACAAGACTGTATGTGTTCTATAGTTTCTTTTACTGTGGATTGAGAGTTTTATTCTATTGTAATAAAATAGATGTAATTATTCCAATTTTCCTGTACTTTTTAAAACTTCTTTTGTGTCCTAATACACAACTTATTTTGTAGAGAATTCTCATGGATTTCCAAGAAGAATGTGTATTTTGTAGTGTTTTATGGAGTGTTTTGTGGGTGTCTATGAACTTCTCTAGATCTATGATATCTTTAATTTAGATGTTACTCTGTTTTTGTGTGGCATTTTAAGTGCCTTTCCCCTATTCATTTCTTCTTTATATTGTGGCTAGTGTGATGGAAATTCCTACTGAGAACAAGTTTAGAGTCATTTATCCACCTGACGAACATTTTTAGGCCCTGTTGGTTCCAACACTGGGACTCTCTGGATTCTCAGAGCCTATGATAAAACTGGGATATTAGGCCATGAATAGAAGTTTTAGAATCCCAGAGAACCCTGCCTGTCAGGATTCACCAATGAATACAGGATCAGAAGTACAGGATCTGGCTAAGACAGACTTCATGGAGGAAACTGTATGGGTGTCTACTTCAGACAACCATCAATGCCACTTGAGAATCTGGTTCCATATCTCCAGCCTTCAAAAATCTAGAGTACTCGCCGGGCGGTGGTGGCGCACGCCTTTAATCCCAGCACTCGGGAGGCAGAGCCAGGCGGATCTCTGTGAGTTCGAGGCCAGCCTGGGCTACCAAGTGAGTTCCAGGAAAAGGCGCAAAGCTACACAGAGAAACCCTGTCTCGAAAAACCAAAAAAAAAAAAAAAAAAAAAAAAAAAAATCTAGAGTACTCAAAGCCTGGCACAGAATCTTTCTCCTCAGTGCTTTTCTGAATGTTTCCACTGGCATGGTACAACCATGGCTGTGCCCATCTTCCCCAGTCAGCAAGGCATGATGTCAATTCAGTGTCTCCCTTCAGATTATCTGTGCTCCCAGTCCTGGCCTAGGCAGATGTTCTCTCTTCCGTCGACTTCCCCTCTGAAGGAACAGCTGGGCTTTTGGAGATGGAATGTCTCAGCTCTTCTAAGAACAAAGACATACACTAGATTTTTGTGTTACCTGAACAGCCTGATGTGTCTTAATCGTCAGCAGCAGGAGCCCAATAATGAGCTCAGGCCGCAGTGGGAGAATCTGGCAGCAGCCCTCCTGGAGGATATCCTTCTCTGCCCATGGTGTCCAGGATAGACAATCAATAATATTCACTTGGACCCCAAAGGTCATGCTGTCCTGGGGTTGGTATTCCTTGCACTGAATTTTAAAAGGGGGGTGTTTGCCAACCTAAGACAACTTGACTTGTAGGGCAAGCTGATCAGAGATAAGGGGATATGATATGTCAGCGTCTCTAGCATGAAGGATCCAGGCTTTTTTTTTTTTTTCCCCGAGACAGGGTTTCTCTGTGTAGCTTTGGTGCCTGTCCTGGATCTCGCTCTATAGACCAGGCTGGCCTTGAACTCACGGAGATCCACCTGCCTCTGCCCCCCCGAGTGCTGGGATTAAAGGCATGCGCCACCACTGCCCGGCGGATCCAGGTTCTTAATGACAGAGAGAAAATGTTTTTGGAGAATTTAGGTAGCTTGAGCAGAATTTGGCAGCTTTGTATAATGACATAAAGTAAAAGAGAGGTTATTTATTAGAAAGGCCAAAATGTTTAGCAACAGCAAAGAGGTAAGAATGAAAGCCATGCATATGGACAATCAAGGGGAAGAGAGTTGTCACACAGACCAGGAGGTTGCAGGGGAACCGGAAGTCAGGATGACACCCCCATACATGGACAAGTGCTCAGGGAGGCAGGGGACAGAACGTCTATTGTACATGTATAGACCCTCTGGCACCCCCCCCCCCCACTACTAGGACTCACTCCATAGTCATACATCTTCACAGATGTGCTGTGATCATCCAAATGTGGGCATTGACATGTCTACAGGACCCTTGGAAATCAAGACGAACCTCAGCAGACACACTGTATGTAACCAACCTAGTTCTTCTGGACACACACACACACACACACACACACACACACACACACACACTGACCCAGACTTGAGATAATAGATACTGAAACCTACGTCTCATATAAAATTGTGCCACTAGCTACTTTGGGATGGAAATAGATGAATGGGGTTGAATGATGGGAAGAGGAAGAAAAAAGACATCAATACCAATAAATGGACATATCATCTTAAAATAATTTGTAGGTGACATTTTATCTACAAACACAATAGATAGAGATACTTTCAGATGTTTTCAAATCCAGAGACTGACTTGGGAACCTTTATGTGCTGTGTTTTGAAAATATCTACGAACCAGATTTCTATACTGAAACTTAGACTCCAATATGATGATGTTAAGAGTTAGGCCTATTTGAGGCTTGGGTCATGAGAACTATTAATTATCCCATCACATATAAGGTATCATCTTTGGATCAGAGAGCTAGCCATCAAAATACAGCACACCTGTTGGTATCTTAACCTTCGACTTCAAGGTCTCCAAAAGTATGAACTTGATGAGAGAGGTCATGTGATTTTGATATAGCCCACCATTCTCTCCAAAGAACCCACATCAACCTTCCCCAAAGCTTCTGCTTCACTTATAGTGGTTTTTGGTCTTAGAGGACAGTGAGGACGAGAGATGAGACAAGGAAAGAAAGAAGGGACCTAGTCGCAGTGGAGTGTGAAAAGAGATGGGTACTTCGGGGTTCACAAATCCACACTGTTATTGGAGCATTTATTGAGTGGGTCTATCAAAAGATGACCCAGCAGGATAAAGAGTCACATGCAGAGGATTTGTGATAAATGTAGAGGAACAGACAAGTACAGAGGTTATGTGAATGTTAGAATCAACTCAGTTTCCTCAATATGTTTTTGGAACCTCAAGCTAACCACAACAGCAGCCAATGCTACACACCATTCTTCACACAGGGCACTAGAGCTCTTTGTGCATATTCTGAGATCTCTTTAGCTCCTGAATCTTCTGGGGCAGAGTCTTGGACCAGAACTGCAGCCTTCTGGCCTTCAGGGCTTGGCCCACAGCAGACTTGATGTCCAGCTGCAGGTACTGCTCATCATGGTCCAACATGGGCCAGTAGGGTAGACCCTCGCTGTTGGGGTTCCTGTGGATATGCCAGCCAGTGGGAAAGGGTGAGGTCACTCTGATCCAAAGTCTGACCCCCTGATTTGGGTCAGGGAAGTGGAAAGATTAGGACAGTGGTTAAGGGGGCTGATGGTTCAGGTGTCTTGATATAGGGATACAAGTTTCACCAACTAGTTTCTACTCCATGTGGGGTAAAGACTACCTCACTTGTTTTATGTTTCCCTCTGAGAGGCAAGATCTAAAGAACAATACCATAGCACTTATGAGCCAGGTCACTGTGAGGTGACCAGTAACCGATAACTACAAAGTATCTGTATAAATGTGCTATGGGGTAGAGAAGACTTTATCATGTGATGAAATGTCCACGCATGGTAAGAAGGCCACCATCCAAAAGGGAGTCCTAGATAGGGACCCACACCTGGAAGATTGAGAGAGAGAGAGAGAGAGAGAGAGAGAGAGAGAGAGAGAGAGAGAGAGAGGTGTAGTCTTACCCATGTCTTACAAAATTGGCCCAGTACTTCATCATCCTCCTGTTCAGCAGCTCTTCCTCCTCAGTGAGGTCAACTGAAGTCAGTAGGAAAACAAAGGTCCAAGTATATGCCACATCATGCAACTGCCAACTCATGCTTCAGACTCACAGCTGTTGTCTGACCCCAAACTATGGGCTTTGCTACCTCCCTTCTTCACTAAATACAGTATCCAAGGTCCATGCAAGCCTCTAATTGAATTCTTGACCCAATGTGCTGTCATTTCCCACATTACAGGCTAGATTGGGAAAGGCCCAGATTCTAACCCTAAACACTCTCTCTCTCTCTCTCTCTCTCTCTCTCTCTCTCTCTCTCTCTCTCTCTCTCTCCCTATCTATCTACAGGTTTCCTCAAATGGACTGAGAGCTCAAGAGTTCCTCAGGGAGCCATCTGAGACCTCATTTAGCTCAAGAAAAAAAAGGAAGACTCACATTTTGCACTCCAGAAGAAGGATCCAAAGACAAAAGGAACCTCATCACCATGGTCAGCCTTCACGTGGGGTGGCTTGATATCCTTGAAGAAGCTGGACCGATGTTGGAATTCATAGAAGTAGACAGGAGCATGGGAACCTGGAGGTAAGGACAGACGGTGAATTAGTGATCCCATATCTGGAGCTTTTCTGATACATGTTTGGTGGCAAGAAACCTTGATGAAAAGTTACTTGGAATCATAAAAGTTAAGTGGCGGAGGGAGCTTCAGGCTGGAGCTCTAGCTGTGGAAAAGCCCGTGGTTAAACAGTGTCTATGGCCTTCCTAGATGAGTGGTTTTGTCAAGTCAATAGAGTTACTAGCAACTCACTTTCCCTCTGTACTTGGATATTACTCTATTAAACTAGACATGAGGAGACCTGGATACTACATTGTTCCACAGTGCTCACCTGTGGCCCACTTCTCTGAGATGTTCCCCTAAGCCTTGTTACAGAGGTACTTACGCTGAAAATGTGCTACTTGGAGTGCAGGGATCACAAACATGAAGTCTCCCATCATCTCTGTGAACTGTATTTGGAGGGCTTGGGGATCTTCAGTGTCCCCCATGTACTCTTCCATTAGCAGGTCACCACACTCAGGAGGCAGCATCTACACCAAGGAGATCAGGAAGAATGAGGTTAGGCATGTTCTCGGTTCAAAAAGGTTCAACTTCCAATCTTGTAGAATATTACTTTAATTGGGAAAAGATGTGTTACATTTGTTTATGCTGTGGAATATTACTTTAACTGTGTAAAGATGTGTTACATTTATTTCTGCTGCCCTTGTTAACAATGTCAAGATGTGTTATATTTGTTTATGCTGCATTTGTTTATTTATATAAAGATGTATTGCTGTTTCACCTTGACTGCCTAAGGCTTCTGATTGGTCTAATAAAAAACTGAATGGACAATAGCTAGGCAGGAGAGGGATAGGCAGGGCTGGTGGGCAGAGAGAATAAGTAGGAGGAGAAATTAGGCTCAGGAAGAAGAAGAGAAGAAGGAGAAGAGAGTGAGGAGAAAGAGAGGGACACGCCTGGGGCCAGAAGCCAGCCAGACACCAGACAGACATGAGGAGCAGTGAAAGACATACAGAAGGAAAGAAAGGTAAAAAGCCCTGAGGCAAAACAGAGATGAACAGAAACAGGTTAAGTTATAAGAAACAGGTTAAGTTATACTACAAGAGCTAGTGAGACAAGCATAAGATAAGCCCTAGCATTCATAACTAATAAGAAGACTCCGTGTCATGATTTGGGAGCTGGTCGGTGGCTCCAAAAAAGAAAAAGCCTGCTACACTCCAAGGTGACACTACACAGAATCACACATATATGTGGTCCTTTATTTTTTATTTTTTTGGTTTTTCGAGACAGGGTTTCTCTGTGTAGCTTTGCGCCTTTTCCTGGAACTCACTTGGTAGCCCAGGCTGGCCTCGAACTCACAGAGATCTGCCTGGCTCTGCCTCCCGAATGCTGGGATTAAAGGCGTGCGCCACTACCGCTTGACTATGTGGTCCTTTATTAACAGGGGTGTTGTCTGAGGAGGAAATATGAGGGAACTCTCTATATGGACAAGACCAGAGGTATCTCATCATTTGTGCTGCTGTATTCTTCAGAACATCCTGCAGGTTCTCTCTCGTTATTTCCTTTATTGTCTGAGCAGAGCCTGTGACCTGGGAGGCAGAAGTGTGGGATCTGATGGACTTGGACTAAAGATGTATTGAGTTCCCATGCTTAACATATGAGTCTCCAGGCTCCCAGAATATTGGAAGTGAGCCTCACCATAGGTATGATCCAACCATACTCATCATTGTTGACACCTATGATGCTGGGGACAGGGTGAAAATCCACAGAAGCCAACAACTCTTGGGGATGGCTGGGTAGGAACTCCCCATCCACCACAGCAGGGATGACCTGGAAGACCTGAGGGGCATTAAAAGTCAATGCTGAAGGTCATCGAAATACACATGCTGATCCACTGTGTTACTTTCACCATTTTCTCATTTCTTACTAGCCTCATGGTGTTCTGCTCATTCTGGAAGAGAACCTACACTTAGATTAGCCTATCTTGGTGTTCATACTGCATACAGAACTAAAAGAACACAAAGTCATAGAGATGAGGTATTTGGTTCAGAGCCCCACATCCTGTTGACCAGGTCCTTCCAGACACACAATTCTTCCAACCTTGTTAATGACCAGAATCTCTGCTTCACTTTTGCCTCTCAGACAGTGCACCAGGGCCTCTGAGTTCATGGCTTCACATCCAGATAGGTTGGCCACTGTCTACGAAGGAAACAAGCAGGGAGAAGAGTCTTTTCAATTCCAACTCCATGCCATCACCCCCAAATACCACACTCTAGTGTGTGTTATGTGTGGATTGGAATAAATCTGAAAATTTTCCCAAGTCCTATTGCTCATAGGTGACAGATAGCTAGCACTATCCTTTATAGCTGCATACTTGCTCTTTTTCTTTAGGATAATTTTTTTCCTCCATTCATCTTTCTGTGCTTCATGTATGAGAGAAGGAGCAAGTTTACCAAAGTTCGTATGTGAAGGTTCGAGGACAAAGTCTCAGACTTCACCATTCCCTGTATTTGGGACAGGATGTGCTGTGTGATGTATGGCAAATGTGTTGCTAATTAATCAATAAAACACTGATTGGCCGTTGGCTAGGCAGGAAGTATAGGCGGGGCAAGGAGGAGAATAAAGCTGGGAAGTGGAAGGCTGAGTCAGAGAGACACTGCCAGCCACCACGATGAGAAACAGTTTGTGAAGATGCCGGTAATCCACGAGCCATGTGGCAAGGTATAGATTAAAGGAAATGGATTAATTTAAGCTATAAGAACAGTTAGCAAGAAGCCTGCCACGGCCATACAGTTTGAAAGCAACATAAGTCTCTGTGTTTACTTGGTCGGGTCTGAGAGGCTGTGGGACTGGCAGGTGAGAGAGATTTGCCCTGACCGTGGGCCAGGCAGGAAAACTTAAGCTACAAGGATGTCTTCTTGTTTTGCTACTGCCTGCACTAGCTGAGTTGCTCTGTGGACATCCAGGGACTCTGGTCTTTGCCTTCTACCTGATCACAGGAACATTGGAATTACAGATACATGTTACTATCTCCAGCCTTTGGTAGGTTCTGGGGATTTGAACATAGGCCCTCAGCTTGTACTCTGAGCGCTTTAAGAGAACCCACTGAACCATCTCCCTAGCCCTTGCATACTCAATTTTCTCAGTGATTGAAGCTTCTAGGGGAAGCTTTGCTGTCCACATAACATACTCAGCCTGTAGAAAGCAGAGGTGTGGATTCTAACCCTTGAGTCTTTCAGAAAAAAATGAAGATAGGTCCTTTCCCTAGATCCTTGTTTACTCCATAGTGCCAGAGGATAGTGCTGTGGCAGTAGATACAGGGCTGAATTAGTTGGGGGCACTCACTTGGTAAACCACCTCAGAGGAGCTGGAGATGAGACCAGGCAACACGGCTACTCCACTCTCCATGATGGCTCTGTGGAAGAGTCCTTGGGACATGGGGGACACAACATGTGAAGACACACTTGTGCCACCTGCTGACTCGCCAAAAATGGTGACAACGTCAGGGTTTCCTCCAAAGTGGGCGATATTCTGCTGGACCCAGCGTAGGGCAGCCACTTGGTCCAGGTAGCCCCAGTTGCCTCTGGCATGCTGGTCTCCAGTGCTGGGAAGTGGAAGGAACATGGATCACAGGGCTGTTTAGGTTCTTCTCAGCTGCCATTGCCCAGCCCAGCCCTAGGCTCACCTGAAGAAGCCCAGGACACCCAGGCGGTACTGGATAGTGACCACCACCACATCCTCAGTGGCTGTCAGCATGGATCCATCATACATGGAAGCCATTCCTACAACTAGTGCACCACCATGGATCCACACCATCACCTGGAGAAGTCAAGAGAGATGCCAGGAAGCAGTTAGCCAGCCCAAGCTCTGCAGGACTGCTTACTAGAGTATCAACTTCTGTGCCTCTTTGCAGCTACACAAATACATACAAATCCTCAGCACTCCAGGGCCTTGGTCATGGCCAGGGTCTTCCAGTAGCCCCATCAGGTTGTTTGTAGTCCCCATCCCCACCATGTATTTCAGTTTGAATTAATGACTCTATGTATAGAGTAATGACATCATTACTCAGGCTCTTCATAGTGGAAGAAAGAGGGGTGTCTCCATGAATATTTCTTCAGATTGAAAAAGAAAAGGATCACCAATTCTCATTGGCACAACAGAAAACTAAAATTGTAAATGGGTGACCCCAACATTTTGGTCTTGAGCAGGCAAGTGGTTCTGCAAGGCATAGGTTGTATAATGAGTCCTGGTTTTATCAAAGAGCCAGAGCCTTTGATCACTCAGTGCTCCAGTGCTTTGTGTCCCTTACCCAGGTTTCAGCTGCATAGTGTGGCTGAGAAGGCCTCTTTTGACTCAAATAGGGTAAGGCTTTTCAACAGAGTCCACACTGCAATGGAGCTCAAGTTGCTTTTGTCCCTTATAATCATCTATAAAAACATGCCCTGTCCCCAAGCTGACCATGGCCTGACACTCACAGGCGGGTTAGAGCCCTCCTGGGCATGAGCTGGTGTGTAGATGTTGAGATGCAGGCAGTCCTCAGACATAGAGATGGGAGGCAGGGTCATTTTTAGCTTCTTCAGGCCCTCTGAATTCATCATATCAACATTTTGCAGACAACTGGTGAAAAAGGGAGACAGTTATTCCAAGAGATGTATGGTGGTCAAAACCAAATGTGAGTCTGGATCTTTTCTCAGCCACCTTCAGCTCCTGCTCCTCATGATGCCCTGTTAAAACATATTCCCCCTTTAAAGTCCCTTCCCACCAAGGTAATGGCCACGGACTCCTTGAAAGCTGGGATGGAGCCAGAATTCTAGAGAGTCCTTAATGCTGTGTGATATTTTGATTGTGTTCTGACAAATAAAACTTGCTTGGAGTCAGAGGGTGGAGCTAGCCCCTAGTTAACCATAGAGGTTTGGAGGATTGTAGAGAGAAGGAAAGGATATGGTAAGGAGGCACTGAGACAGGATCTCGGTCCTTTTGGTCAGAGGAACAGAAGAGATAGGAAGTCACTGGTGGCTGCTCCCCCGTTTCTCTGATCTTTCAGGTTTTTACACCGATATCTGGTTCCTGGTTTTTATTGATAAGATTAATTAGATTTATGCATCAGTGCTCCATTTGGGTAGGGCCTGGATGTTATTCTTTCTGAGTCTGAGATATAGAGACTTTCAGGTATCTCTATGGAATGACTGGTTGTATGTGGTCACATTCACTGAATTGTATAAGAATAGAAAAGTGAATTATGCATTAGCTAGCTGCATGCAAGCTTTTTCTACTCTCTGTTCCTGGCTGTGGATGTGATGTGACCAGTTCTTGTAATTCTCTTTCACTGTGAATTCCCCCACATGATGAATTGTAATCTGGAGCCTAAAATAGTAGCTTTCTCCCCTAAATTTCTTTTGTTGGTATTTTATTACAGCAACAGAAAACAAACTAAGATTGCAATATTGGAGTGTTGTATCCACAGGCACTAGAGGAATCGGTGGCTAATACTGCCCCAAAGGACAGTGAGAAATTCTTTATCCCATGTACAGACTCTCAGGGAACTTCTTCTTCCTACAGTGTCTCCAGAAGGAATTAGTTACATATCCTTGTTCCTTGATCAATGGTGCCTGGCCCTATAGGCTGTCACAGTGACTGTGAGGGTGGGGTTAGCAAGCATCCATCATAGGACTTGAAGTGTATGCTATTGGATTCAGGGGCACTCTCTATTTAATATGTCACATAACTCATGCCTAGAGATCCCTCCCATCTTGGCAGAGAACACTGGATTCAATTTGAATCTGTGAACAATTTTATCTTTGTTCCTTTCTATAGTACCTGCATCTAACTCCCTGTGGGTGCCAAAATCTGACCCAGGAGACTGGCAAGGTCATTCTACTCAACCTTAGCATGTGCATCAGAAAAATGCATGGCAGGCTTCTCCACAATGAGAAAAAACTGCTATGGAGGTGAGATGGAGGAAAGACTTCAGCATGGCTCATAGCTCAGAACAACTGTTCACCCCAGGGCCAGACATCCTCTGCATCCAGAACTTACATGGCTGGATATGAGGTCCCATCTCTCACACCACTCCATGGTTCAGGGGCTTCAGGGGGTGCAAAGCGCAGTGGTCCTACAGGTGGCTTGGCAAAGGGAATTCCCAGGAATCTGTGGACACCAACTTTGGTGTCCTTCACTTGGATTAGGCTGCCACGGACCTGGCCAGTGTGTGTGTTTCTGATGGGGCTGGCCTCTGATGAGTCTTGACCTGGGTGGAGAGATGCCATCAAGGTTAGCTTTGTGTAATCAGTTCCCACAGATTTTGGGATTTCCCACCTCATTGTTACCAGGGCACACAGGCAGGGAACTCAGAACCTCCTAGTTCAGCTGTGGGGTGTGAGTATGGGAGCTTCCCTATCCCTCAGGGCCAGGAACCTTTCCTATTGCCCCTTTGAAGGGTATCAGAGCATTTCTCTGGCCAAAGATGTCACACACTCATAGCCACTTGTCCACATGAATTTATGATTATTGTCTTTTTTTTTGGGGGGGGGGATAAGGTTTCTTTGTGTAGATCCAGCTGTCCTGGAACTTACTCTGAAGACTAGGTTGGCCTCGAACTCACAGAGATGATTATTGTCATTCTCATCCAAAGGTCAATAGTAGCTACAGTCATAGCCATACACTGAGGAGGGGAAAAATTCCTTCAGCCCACTTTTCCTTGAATTGTCTGGCACTCTCCAGAGCTCCTTATGCTGAACTGTCTTCTCACTATGGTATGATCTTAGACATCTCTGACCATCTGTGAGGGTACACAAAATCTGTGGCCAGGGGATTGGGAAGCACACGTTTCCCACACTTTTATCTATCTGCCAGATTCTATCATTTCCATCAGCCCCCATCCCTGGCATCCCTCCCACAAGCTCAGCCTCTGACATGCAGAATTTGGCAGCTCTGACTCTAGTCATCCCCATTGCCAGTTTAGTGAGCCTCACCATGCACATGGAGGAGGAGAAGCAGGAGCCCAAAGACCACAGCATTTAGCCAGCTATGAAGTTGATTCAGTAGCATGATCAGCTCTCAGGCCCGAGTCTGTGCTGCTACATAGGACGCCCACGTTTCACAAACAGGAAGCAGAAACTGTGCAGCGTGCCCAGGCAGGAATTTAAATCAAAAAGATGTAGGCGGGAACTTGGTGTGGTGGGGTAAAGTTCTCATTGTAGGAGAACTGATTAGTCAGAAGTGACAGGAGCCAATAGCCTGGAGGCAGAGCAAAATCACTATATTACTCTGGGTTCTTTGGAGTAGCAGGATTTATAGAATAAATCTCTGTATATAAATATAGATAAATGGGATTTATTAGAATAACTTACAGGTTATAGTTCTACTAATTGAACAGTAGCTGGCTATGAATACAAAGTCTAAGAATCCAGAAGCTGCTCAGTCCATGAGGTTGGATGTCTCATCTGTACATGCTGGAATCCCAAAGAAGTAGGCTCTAATGCCGGTGAAGGAATGGACTTGCTATCAAGGTAAGAACCAGCAGGCAAAGAGCCAAATCCTCTGTCTCCTATGACCTTATATATATAGGCTTCTATCAGTTTGGCCCATATTAAAGGTATATATATCTTCCTACTTCAAGATCTGGATAAAAGGCATGTTATTTCCTGCCTTAAATTTCTGGAGAAGAAGTAAACTCACCTACTTCAAACCAAGCATAAAACTCCTCATAGATGTGCCCTCCATTTCTGGATTTCAGGTAATTCCAGATGTAGTAAAGTTGACAGCCAAGACTAGCCATCACTGATACTTCTGCTGTTTCTGTTCCCTCTTTGGCCTTCTGGAAAGACACAGCATGGGTTCTAAATCTCTTCTGAGATACCAGGAACCCTGTCCTCACTCCTGGACAGAAAGCTGTAATAGGAAAAGCCATAGGGGCTTCTGTGAGTAGGTACTTACTCAAGATGTCACAGGAGAGACAGAGGACTTCTGTGAGTAGGTACACACTCACAATGTCACAGGAGAGACAGAGGACTTCTGTGAGTAGGTACACACTCACAATGTCACAGGAGAGACAGGCAAATGCAGGTGCTCTGAGTGTGACCTTCATCCTCAAGACTCCTCTGTGCTTTGAAGACTCAATTTACTGAGCCTGCTTCCAGGGCCCCTAGTCCCTGCAATAATCTTAGGATCTACATGGACTTTCCCTGTTAAGTCACAGTTGTTTCATCAAAACAGAGTGCAGTTCTGTTGCTTTTAATATCCACAGTCCCTATTCGCTCCATGCTTGTGATGTGTCTCTTCTAGTGGTCAGCTCTTACTAAGATCAACTTCACAGTCATTTAGCCATTTAACAAATATTTTTAATTGTTTGTATGTATTTATTTACTGTGCTCCCAGGCCATGGCTCACATACGGAGGTGAAAGGACAACTTGTTTAAGTCCATATTCTCCTTCCATTGTGTGGATCCCAAAAAGGAATTCAGGTCATCAGGATCAGAGGAAAGTTCTCTTACCACCTTCTCATCAATATCATATGTAGCTATATGACAAGCATTCAATGGGGTCTTGCTGGCTCCAACACTAGGGTCAATCTGGGCTCTCAGAACTTATGATAAAGCAGAGATACAAAGTGATAAGTAAGAGTCTCAGAATCACAAAGAGCCCTCACAGGATAAAGAATGCAGGATCAGACGCCCATACTGACTGACTTCCTAGAGGAAGTGGTGTGGGGATCAGGGTCAGACAGCCTTTAGTGCCACCTGAGAATTGGCCTTGGCTCCAAATTATCATCTTTATTATCTAAATAATAGTCTAGATCCCCACAGCATGGCACTGTAGGGCTTCTTCCTTGGTGTCTCTCTGGCTGTTTCCCTGGCAGAGCACAGCTCGCCTTTTCCTGCCTCCTCTGATCAACAAGGGCTCCTTTAATTCAGTGTCACCTCTCCAATGCACTTTTCTCCTGTCTGTGGTCCTAGCCTTTCTTGACAGATGTTCTCTCCACTTCAAGTTCCCAACCAGAGGAACTGCTGGACCATGAGGGCTGAGAAGTTCTAAGTTCCTCCAATCTTGGAAAGGAAGAATCAAATGGGCATCCCTGGGCTTCTTAAGCCCAGACATGTTTGTAGCTCAGCTAGGGAAATTCCTGTGTGCTCTGCTACTCACTGCACCATCACTCAGAGGCCCCGTGTTGATGATGGTCATGGCTACAGTAAAAATGTGAAATGAAGAAGACACTCAGGTTCTGTTTTGTGGAGGGAGGCAGAGAGTGAGTAGGGAGATTGTGAGAGTTAAAGACAGAGAGACAGACACAAAGAGAGAGAGAGAGAGAGAGAGAGAGAGAGAGAGAGAGAGAGAGAGAATGTGTGTAATAGATATATAGGTAGATGGATAGATAGATAAATAGATAGATAGATAGATAGATAGATAGATAGATAGATAGGAAATTAGAGGCTCAACTCCATGAAAATACTTGCAGTGAGATACCACTATACACTTATTCAATATAACCAGGTTTAAGACCCATAAAGCCAAATGTTGGCAAAGACATGGAGCCACTGGCACTCTCATACATGGCTGGAGGAGATACAAAATGATACAGTCATTATAGACGTCAATTAGACAGTTTCTTTAAAGTTAGACATATTTATCCTGTGATTGAGTAATTCTACTCCCAGGTCTTTAGTTCAAGGAATTGAAAACACCAATTACAAAAACTCATACTTCAAAAAGTTTATAAGAGTTCAATTAAAAGTAGTCAGAAACAGGTCATGTAGATGTGCTTTAACCAGGGATGGGGTAACATGTGTCGTATGCATATATAGAATGACACTGTTAAACAAATGACAGCACACTTGACTCTCAAAGGTGTCATATTTAGTAACAGGATCAGTCACAAACAATTCCTTTTCTGAGACAGGATAACCAGGGCTCTGATGTTTCTAAGTTATATACAGTTTCCAAACTGTAGCATCATAAATTAGTTGCCCTGGAGCAGAGACAGGCAATGATTGACATAAAGGATATCAAGGGAACTTTTTCCAGGGAAAGAAGTAGTTTCATACTTAAGTGCATGTGGTTACATAGCTCATATTTTACATAAAATTTACCCATCTATGTTGGGAAGTGGGCAAATTCGGTTCCAGAGGAATCATTTGACATCAAAGCTTTTAAGAAATAATACAGACACTGATTTTTTCTTGAAGGTTGTTTGGTGAAGTGTCCTGTATCTCAGCATAAACAGGGACCTTACAGATACATGTATGCAACAGGAGATCAACAATGCCTTGAGGCCCCAGTACAAGTATCAGACTGTCCTCCTACACTCAAGGGAAGCATTCTTTTTGGCCCAGCTACAGAGTCAAGGCTCTTCTCTTCTGCCCTCTGGTGTTTGGGGTGGGCAATGTACGAGTCCTCACTGATGATAAAGTTTCTGTGGTTGGTCTTCAACAAAATGAATGGAAGAAGAAGGAATTTGATGACCTAGGATTGAATACTTGTACCCTAGAGGGGCAAGTTGGTTATAGGTAGACATCTATGGAAATATTAGGGTCTAGTGAACGAAGAAACCAACCTCTTAATGACAGAGGGAAAATATGGCATAAAATATAAATGAGGGTTTAGAGACAGCAATAAGGTAAGAATGAAAATGAAACCACAGGAGATGGAATAGTAGTAGTTCCATGAGGATCTATGAGGTCTCAGGGGGCAGATGTGTCCCTTCACCCGTGGGTAGATTTGCTCAGGGACGTGGAACAGGCATCTCTTCTGCTGGACATTTCTGGACCTTCTGACACTATTTACACCTCCAATATTTATATTCTTATATTATTATAATCACATTTAAAGATTAAGAGGTATGGCCCACAAACAAGGAGGCACATTATGTTTTTGGGTCTGGGTTATTTCACTCAGTATATTTTCTTGTGTCATCAATTTGTCTGCACATGATTTAATATCTGATTAATATTGCACACATTATAGTAATAATATTCAATAAATCCATGCCTCAGCCTCTGTAATGTTGGGGTTTACAGGAGTGTGCCACACCATAACTGAAGGAAAAATTGAATTACATATGTAGGAGAGAAGGTGGGAGCAGACAGAGTCAGACAGAGTCAGAGAAAGAAATGGAAGCAGAGTCAGAGTGGAGAAAGACTGAGATAGAAACAAAGAGGAAAATGGAAGCAGAGGCTAAAGGTCTCAGGAAAATGGGAATGTTGGCAAACTTAAGTAGTAGCAATTGAGAAGCAGAGGCTGATGGATCTTGAGTTTAATGACAGCCTGGAATGCACAGCAAGGCCTCATGTCCCACCAAAGAAAGAACAGCAAAATGATGGCAATGATAGTAAAAGTAAAGACAAAGGCCAGAAAAATATCTACAATGAGACATAAGTACAGAGCCATCCAATGCAACCATATTGATGATTCCCATGTCCCAGTGTAGGTCAAGATATGCAGCAACTGGTACCTCACACATTTCTAAAGGGGTTGAAATATGATACAGTCATTTTGGAAGACAGTTTGGCACAATCTTTCTGGGAATCAGTTCTATTCTTCTATCATGTGGGTCCCGGGAATCGAACTCAGGTCATCATGTTTGATAGCAAGGGCCTTTACTGCCACTGAGTGATCCAATTACCTTGCATCTTTCAAAGTTAAACATACACACGGTCATATCTATGTTTCCACCAAAAGAATTGAAAATCTGTGGTCACACAAAGTTATGTTTGGAATTGTCCATAATGGATTGCTTAGAAACAGCCTGGTGATGCTTGCCTGCAATCCCACACTGAAGGGGTTGAGGTAAGAGAACGGTGAATGTGATCCCAGTCTGGGCTACATAATGAGAGCCTTGCCTCAAAAAAACATGACCTCTCCCAACCAAAGAAGAGTCTTAACATGGAAGTGACTCAGATGTGCAGCTGCTGGGAGGATAAAAGGAACTGAGGACTTTACACATGGATTAGAACTCTTTAATGACAGATGGAAGCATTTATCTCATCTCAAGGACATTATGCTGGATGGCAGCTAATCACAGTGATTCTTCTTACAGGACATGACAGGAAGAGCTACAGTGTTCCCAAGCCACATCCAGGTGCAAACTACAGCAATAGAAAGCAGAGCATGATGGCATGCGGGGAGGGCTTCTTGGGATGAACAAAAAGTATCTATGGGCTCAGCCACTGTGCCAGGGCTTAGTACCCCCTTCATCTGTGCCTTGGTGTCCAGGACAGACAACATAGGAATCTTTACTTTCATCCAAAGGTTCTGTGAATGAAAAGGAACTTTGTCCTGGGAAAACTGGTACCCAAGGAAGGTTAATTTGCCAGAGGTAGAGGGATGAGAAGTTCAAAACTCAATAGGACAACAGGACACACCCTCTCAATGACAGAGATGATTTCAGGGAAAGAAAAGGCACAGTTTGGCACCATTGTAAATGGTATAATATACAAGAGACCTTGAGTTGCTGGGGTTGAAAATTTTAAGGACAACAATAACATAAGAATGAAAATTAATCACATGGACTATTGAGAAGAGTTAGGATGCTACAGGAGGAGTTCTTTAAAACAGGAAGACACTCCCATACATGTCAAAACTGCCAGTCAGGGTGCCAGGGTCAGGAATCTCTTCTGTTAGACATGTGTGCACATTCCTACCTCTCCCATCTCCCTTCTCCCATCCATGCCACACAGTACAGCAGACGATCTTCACATATGTCACATGCTCATATAAGTGTGGGCTTCAGAGTGCCTGCAAATATACATTGGGAATAAGAGCAAATTTATTATTAGAGGAAGCCCAACTGGACCTGCTGGCCAAGCCCCACTCCTGGCCCAGCTTGAGGTATTTATGAACATGTCAAATCAGGTTCTCATAAAAATGGACCATTTGAGAAGGAAATAGATGAAATTTTCTCTATAGAGACAATCTGCACAGAGTTTTTCAGAGGCTGGCATGCTAAGTGGCTGACGTCAGAGAGGTCCAGGAGCTGAGCTCTGAAAGCCTGTGTGGCTCAAATTCATTTGCAGCAACCTAATGGCTAATGTGTTGATATTAAGAGTTAGGATCTATAGAAGGCCCAGAGGGCCATAGTTTGCACAGTCTACAAGGGGAGTACACAGGGTGTAATCTTTGTGCCAAACAACTAGTTCTCGCCTCACAGTAGATGTGCTGGCAACCTGACCCTATATTTCTTGGTCCACAGAATTCCACATACATTTCTGCTGTTTATAAATTACATAGCTTATGACTGATTTTGTTTATGAGATGTAGGTCTTGCTCTGTTGCCCAAGCTGGTCTAGAACTCCTGGGCTCATGCAATATTCCTATCTCAGGTTCTGAGTAGCTGGGCCCATAGATACCAATCACAATATCTGGGTCAGTTTGTGATTTGACTGGAACAGCAGCTTGGACTTATGAAGACAACAGGACTTAAGGTAATCAGATTTTCTACTCGCCACTTATAAATATGTGGAAACATGGGACTTACTGAGAGAAGGGTGGGGTTTTGATAAAGTCCATCCTGTGTAGTCAACATTGCCCAAACTTCCCAGGTTTTGTTCTTGGGGAAGAGAAGAGGATGGAGCGAAGATAAGGGGAGGAGAGGAGAAAGGAGCCTAGTACCAGAGGAGTGTGAAAGAAGATGGATGCACTTTGGGACTTACACACTCACACTTTTATGAGAGCCTTTACGGATTATGTCTAGTAAAAATTTGTCTAGCATTTTGAGTAAGGAATGATAAGTAGAGTATTTGTCATACATGTTGGCAAAATGGAAAACTATAAAGATCAGTTATGGTTACATGAATGTTGGAATCAATGTAGGCTTCTAAATGGGCTGTGAGAACCTCAGGCTAACCTCAACTTTACTGGTTCACATACCTTTTCTTACATTGGGGATTACATATTCTTGTTTTTGCCATGAGCCCCTTTTAGCTCCTGAATCTTCTGGGGCAGAGTCTTGGTCCAGAACTGTTGTCTTCTGGCCTTCAGGGCTTGGCCCACAGCAGGCTGGATGTCCAGCTGCAGGTACTGTTCATTTTGGTCTGACACAGGCCAGTAGGGTAGACCCTCACTGTTGGGGTTCCTGTGGATATGCCAACCAGCAAGGAAGTATAAGGTCACTTTCATTATAAGGCCCGATCTTCCAATTGACTCAGGGCAGTGGACTAAGCAGACCAGTGGACTGATGAGGCAGATGTCCTAATTTAGGGATACAAGTGTGACCCTCTAGTTTATACTCCATGTGGGGGAAGGCTACTTGGCCTGTTTTGTGCCTTCTTCTCAGAGGCAAGATCTAAAGAACAGTACTATAGTACTGTGACCCACCCACAGCTCACTGTGAGATGACCAGTAGCCAGCACCTACAAAGTGTCTATCTCAGTGTGCCTTGGGTATGAGGACTCTATCATATGTAGGATCTATGCATGCTAATGAGATCACCAATCACAAATGGATCCCTAGATGGAGACTCAACTCTTGGAGGCTGAGAGAAGAGCATCTTCTTACCCATATCGTGCAAAGTTGGCCCAGTACTTCATCATTCTCCTGCTCAGCAGCTTCTCCTTTCCAGTGAGGTCAACTGCAGATGAGAGGGCAAGGGTCCAGATCCCAGCCATTTAGTGTAGCTGCTCAACACATGCTTCATACTCACCATGCCAGCTGCAGCCTAAAACTCAATTCCAGGCTTCATTCCCTCCCTCCCTTACAACTCAGCATCCAAGATCAATTTAGTTCTCTAAGCAAATGCCCCAAGGCTTAGTCCTGAGCTAGTGAATCCTCATTTCCTCTAGCACAAGCAAAACTAAGAAAGATCCAAACCCACAGGAGGTTTTAGAGCTGTGAGATAGTACACACTTGATCCTGTTTTTCCCAGAGCCTTGAATTCCTAAACTGGACTTGAAACTCAGACATCCTTCAGGTACAAACTTGGTTCTCCATTCTGTTCATGGAAAAAAAGGGAGACTCACATTTGACACCCCAGAAGAAGGATCCAAAGATAAGGAAAACCTCATCACCATGGTCAGCCTTTACGTGTCGAGGCTTGAAATCCTTGAGAAAGTTGGGGCGATGCTGAAACTCATAGAAGTAGACAGGGGCATGGAAACCTGAGGACAAGAACACATTGTGACGTAAGCACAGCTTGCCTCATACAGTGCTGATCCACATTTGGTGACAAGATAACTTGGTCTCACGTTATCTAGAATCATAACAGCTGAGTGTGGAGTCCCAGCCTGGGACTTTCCCACTGGCTGTGGGAAAGACTGATGTTAAATAATGACTCTGCCCTCCTCAGGGAAATAGAGTATCATTCAGCTGTTTTCTCAGCTATACCCAGATAAGTTGTCATTCTCTTACACTCAATATAAATATTTACTAGATAAAGGCTCTCAGTTGTTTGAAACCAGAGATCTGATTCAGATCCAGGTCAAGCCTGGACACTACAGAGCTCACCTGGGACCCACAGCTCTGAGCTTCCTCCCTCAACCTTGTTATAGATGTACTCACGCTGAAAATGTGCTACTTGGAGTGCAGGGATCACAAACATGAAGTCTCCCATCATCTCTGTGAACTGTATTTGGAGGGTTTGTGGGTCCTCAGTGTCCCCCATGTACTCCTCCATTATCAGGTCACTACACTCAGGAGGTAGCATCTATACCAAGCAGATTGGAAGAATGAGGTTGGATAGGCACTAGGATAGCTAGGCAACATCCTTAGGGTGGGGGAATGCAGATGAGGTCTGGTATAGAGGGAAAGCTCTGAGTGACCCCAACCAGCCGAACACACACACACACACACACACACACACACACACACACACACACACACACACTTCTAGGGATGCTTTCTGAGCAGGATATTGAGAGGTCTTCTCATTGGGGGCAGGTCTCAGATTCTCACCAACTGTTCTGCTGTTGTACTCTTCAGAATATCCTTCACTGTCTTTCTGGTTATTTTCTTTAATGTTTGAGAAGAGTTGAAGATCTGGAATGTGGAGAATGTTTTGAGTTTGGAGTGGGCTGGATATAGATCAATGAATCTCTGAGCTCCTACTGCCCACCATATAAGACCCCAGGCACATGGGAGATTAGAACTGGGCCTTACCAGTGGGAGAATCCAGCCATACTCATCATTGTTGACACCAATGATGCTGGGGACAGGGTGAAAATCAGCAGAGGCCAACAACTCCTGAGGATGCCTGGGTAGGAACATCCCATCCACCACACCAGGGATGATCCTGAAGGCCTGAGTGACATGCAAGGTCAGTATTGAAGATTTATCATATATGTATACACACACACACACACACACACACACACACACACACACACACACACACATATATATATATATATATATATATATGATGGCCATTGAATGTTCTCCATCATTTCCCTGTTTCCTAATTTGTCTCAAGATGGTCATCCCCACCACACCTCTCCAATATCACCCTTGAAGAGACCCTACACTTAAATTAGCTTATGTAGGTGTTCATTTTGTACCCAAGACTAAAAGGATACCAAGCCGTGCAGAAAGGGTAATTTGTCCAGAGTAGTAAGGACTTGTCACACACCCTATTGTCTCTTATCTTGCTAGCCACACAATTCTACCAACCTTGTTAATTGCCAGAATTTCTGCTTCACTCTTGCCTCGAAGGCAGTGCACCAGGGCCTCTGAGTTCAAAGTTGCACAGCCAGATAGATTTGCCACCGTCTGTAATGGGAGCAGGTGTGAGTTGACTTATCCTCCCCAGCAGGGAGCAGTATCTTAGCAGTCCCAAGTGGATACCACTGTCCTTAAATATAACACCATATTGTGTGTTTTGCACAGGTTACAGTACAATGTGAAATTGTTCCCATTTGCCTGTTGCTCAGAGTTGACAATTGAGAAAGGGAGCATTCTATCTGCATGTTTTTATGGCTGTTTTTTTGTGTGTACGTGTTCCTGGGTGACAGTGTGTATTGTGTGGCACATTTTGCCTATGAAAGTCAGAGGATGACCTTGGATATCATTTGTCATCTTCCTCCTTGTGAGACAGGGTCTCTTGTTTGCTGCTGCTTACACCAATGGAGCTGACCTTTAGAGCACTCCTGTCTCTGCCACCCACCTCACCATAGGAACACTGGGATTGCAAATAAGTACTACCACATCTAGTCTTATGTGGTTTTTGGGGATTTGAATTCAAGTCCTTACCCTGGCACTGGAGGCCCTCTTACCCACCAAGTCATCTCCCAAAACCATGCGTATTTTTTTTTTTTTTTTTTTTTTTTTTTTTTTGCCAAAGATAGAAGCTGCTGGGAGCAGCTTTGCTAGCCATATAATATATTCAGCATGCATAAAGTAGAGGGAAGTCGATTCTAATCTTTGAACTTCTTAGAAATTATTGGAAAGAAGCTATTTCCCATGGTCATTGTTTACCACTGAACAGAGTACCAGAGTATCAGAGGCTCAGGGCTAAGGCAGGAAGCCAGGACTGGGGTGATGGAGGACACTCACCATGAAGGCCATCTCAGAGGTGTTAGAGATAAGGCGAGGCAGCAGGGCCACCCCACTCTGCATGATGGCTCTGTGGAAGAGTCCTTGGGACATGGGGGACACAACATGGAAAGACACACTTGTGCCACCTGCAGACTCGCCAAAAATGGTGACCTGGTCAGGGTTGCCTCCAAAGTGGGCGATGTTTTGCTGGACCCAGTGTAGGGCGGCCACTTGGTCTAAGAAGCCCCAGTTGCCTCTGGCATGCTGATCTCCGGTGCTGAGAAGTGGAAGGCAAGTGGATCAAAGGGCTGTCTAGGTTCTTCTCAGCTGCCATTGCCCAGCCCAGTCCTAGTCTCACCTGAAGAAGCCCAGGACACCCAGGCGGTACTGGATATTGACTACCACCACATTCTCAATGGCTGACAGCATGGATCCATCATACCAGGAAGCCATGCCTATAACCAGAGCACCACCATGGATCCACACCATCACCTGGAGAAGTCAAGAGAGATGCCAGGAGGCTTCTATTGGGCACAACCTCAGGTGGGACTGCCTCCCAGATTATGGACTGCTTCCTATCTGTGTAACTAAACACACAAGGACTCCTCAGCATCTTAGACCTGGGCCACTAGTGAGGAACACAGTCTCATCAGCATATTTCCAAGTCTCACTGTTGTACCAGGTACCTTAGTTTGGATTAATGAATTCAAGTCCATAGTAATGTCACTCTCACTACCAGACTCTTCAAAAGTGGAAAAGGTGTCTCCATAAGAGTTTTTTCTGATCCCAAGCTGGAAATTTGGCTTATGTCAATATTCATCCCTTGGACAACTGCCTGGGTGTCTGGGGATCAAGTTTGTAGAGTAAGTCGTTCCTTAGTACATGAACCACAGCCCCCTGATCTCTCAAAGCTCCAGTACTCCGTGTTCTGTACCCATAGCTTAGGTTGTTTACCATGGCTGAAAAGAAACCTTCTT
This sequence comes from Peromyscus eremicus, assembly GCF_949786415.1. Lineage (NCBI taxonomy): Eukaryota > Metazoa > Chordata > Mammalia > Rodentia > Cricetidae > Peromyscus > Peromyscus eremicus. Next base: position 103,360,315 of record NC_081420.1, read on the forward strand.
GGACCCACTAGAGAAAGTTGTCTCTTCAGGGTCTACAGTGCAATAGAACTCAGGTTGACTTTGTTCTTTCTAATTTTCCTGGGAAAGAAATCTCCACCCCCACCCAGTTGACTATGGCCCAACTCTCACAGGTAGGTTAGAGCCTTCATGGGCATGAGCTGGTGTGTAGATGTTGAGATACAGGCAGTCCTCAGACACAGAGATGGGAGGCATGATCAGCTTTATCCTCTTCAGGCCATCTAAATTCATTATATCATCATTTTGTAGACACCTGGAGACAATGATAGATGCTGATCTCAAGAAATGTTCAGAGATCAAGACCTATATCTCTTAGTAATATCAGAAAACACACCCATAAAGTCTCACCAACACTGAAGCCTAAACATGAGCTGAATAAGGATGGCATCAATAGACATACTGAAGTGGATAGGTAAAGACCATGAGACATCAACACTACAGAAAGAGATACAGGCAACTAAGGAATGCTCAAAGTGGGAGAAAAAGTCTTCCCTAGGGAACAGCACACTGTAGAAGCACATCTATTATTGTTCCCAGGTACTTTGATATTTGGGTGCTGTGTCTACAATGGGACTGAGGGAATGAATGGACAGTGTTGTCCCATAGGGAGTAAGAACTCCTTCATCCCATGTCCAGACTCTCAGGGAACCTCTTTCTTCTACATATTCTCCAGTGTAAGCTTGTATACTTGTTCCTTGGACAACGGCTCTTAACCTTATGGGTTACCACACTGACTGTGCAGGGTAGGGCTGCCAAGTACTGCTGCCCTCCAGAGGGACTTGTAGTGCATGATACCAGACTCAGGGCTCTTGTTGCTTAGTATAAACACACTGAACTTTGTCTGCAGACCTCTCCACTCCAAGAGTTCACTTCGCATAATCTGACTCTGGGACCAGTTTGGATCTTTCTCACTGTAGTACCTGGAGCTAACTCCCTGCAGGTGCTAAGCTCTGACCCAGGAGCCTGGCACAGTTGTTCAATTCTAATCCTTAATGTATGCATCAGAAAAATGCATGGGAGATTCCCCTCAGCACAGGCAGAACTGCTGTGTAGCTGAGATGCAGGAAATACTTCAGCATGGCTCAGAGCTCAGAGCAACTAACTGTTCACCCCAGGGCCAGACATCCTCTGGGTTTAGAACTTACATGGCTGGTTGCGAGGTTCCATCTCTCACACCATTCCACGGATCAGGGGCTTCAGGCGGAGCAAAGCGCAGTTGTCCTACAGGTGGCTTGGCAAAGGGAATTCCCAGGAAGGTATGGACACCAACTTTGGTGTCTTTCACATGGACAAGGCTGCCTCTGACTTTGCCTGTGTGTGTGTTTCTGATGGGGCTGGCCTCTGATGAGTCTTGACCTGGGTGGAGAGATGCCATCAAGGTTAGTTTTGTGCAATCAGCTCCTACAGATTTTGGGATTTCCCACCTCATTGTTACCAGGGCACACAGGAAGGGAACCCAGGGCCTCCTAGTTCAGCTGTGGGGTGTGAGCGCGGGAGCTTCCCTATCCCTCAGGGCCAGAAACCTTTCCCACTTCCTCTTTTAATGGTGCCAAAGCATTTCTATGTTCAAAGAGGTCACACACTCAGAGTCATTTGGTAGCATGAAGGTATTATCATTATTATTATCCAAAGCAAGGAATAGCCACACATGGAGGTGGGAAATGCCTCTTCTGCTCTTCTCCTGACCTCAGCTCCTCAGAGCTCTTCATACTGGCCTGACTCCTCAGTGTGCAGTAACCTTAGACATCTCTGACCCTCTGTGTACTAAGTGCCTACTCTGTGGGTTTTGGTGGAGGCACTGAGTGGCACACATTCCCATACTTTCATCTGTCATCTCTTTGAGCTCCTCCCTCCCTGGTGCCTTTCTCCTGAAAACTTAGCCTCTAACAAAACTGGGCAGCTCTGATCCACGTCCCCATTGTCACTTAGGGAGTCTCACCCTGCGCATGGAGGAGGATAATCAGGAGTCCACAGGCCACAGCATTCAGCCAGCCAGGAAGTCTGCCCAGTGGCATGATGGACTTGCAGGCCTGAGACTGTTCTGTCTCAGACTGACAGTGTTCCAACAACTAAAAGCAGCTTATATATGCTGCCCAGACAGGACCAAAAGGAATGCAGGTGGAAGAACATGTGGGGCGGGGCAAAGTTTTACTTCCTGAGAATTAAGGAGGAAGTGACAGGAGCCAATTACCAACAGTCAGGACAAATACACTTCTGCAGTCCTGCTCTTTTGTCCTTCGGGAAAGATATAGTATGGCTTCTGCAGTTCTTCTGGGATACCAGGAGCCCTGTTCTCAAACCTAGATTCTCAAATCATGACCATTGTCCTTTTGCTTACCGGCCAGATGTCAGTGCTGTTGTGGAGGTCAGGGGACAGAACGCTGTAACAGGAGAAGCCAGGAGGGCTTCTTCAAGTAGGTAAATACTGAAGATGCCACAAATGGAGAGAAGCACACTGGCAGAAGCTCAGAATGTGACCATTACAGTGATCATCGGCCCTGCATGGATCCCTCCCCATAGATTATGGCTGTTTCATACTGTGTCTCCTCTAGTGGCCAGCTCCTTCGCAGATCAACTTCATAGTTCTTTATGCACTTGGAAAACTCTTTTTAACATCATTCTTATTTATTTGTTTGTTTATTCATTTAATAATAATTTATTGTGTGTGTATGTAGGTGTGTGGGTACTCACATGCTATGACATGTGTGTGAGGGTCATGAGGCAACTTCTGGGAGTCAGTTCTTTCCTCCCACCATGTAGAATACTACTGGGGACTCAACTCAGGTTTTCAGGCTTCGTTGGAAGTCTCTTTACTCCCTTAGGCATCTTACCACTCTTTACCCTGACTTGATAACATTTCATGAAGCACTGATGTCTCCAACACTGAGGACAATATGGGCTCTCAGAGCCTGTGGAAAAGCTAGAGATATGGGTCTATAAATGGGAGTTTCAGAATTATAGAGAACCCAGGTGAGATGCATCAATGAGTGCAGAATCAGGAATTCACACCTTGGCTCAGTTTGAATTCCTGGAGGAAGTGGTGTGATGATCCACACCAAAGAGCCTTTAGCACCCTCTGAGAACTTGACTCTAACTTCCAGCCCCCAACAGGGGCATTCACAGCCTGGCACAGCAGGACTTCCTCCTTGGTTCTTTTCTGTCTCCTCTGACAAAACAGTCATGGCTTTTCCTGCCTTCTCCAATTGGCAAGGGCTACAATGCACTCTTGTGCAATCTGTGGTCCCAGCCCTTCCTGCCAGGTGCTTCCCCTACTTTAGTTCCACAACCAAATGAACGGGAGAACCCAGGGGCAAATTGAATACAATTTGCCAGCTTTGCAAAACAGCATAAAGTGACACTAATGGTATTAGTGACAATGATAAGGTAAGAATGAAAATGAAACCACAGGAGATGAAACAGTAGTGTCACAAGGATCCAGGGGGGAGATGTGCTCAGGACAGGGAACAGGCATCTCTTCCGCTGGACATTTCTGGACCTTCTGATACTACACTCCACTTCTAGGACACACTCACAGACACATATTCACAGATGTCCTAAGCATGCAAATATGTATTACATAGCATTTCCAGTCCCTGGTAATAAGAACAAACCATAGGAGACAGGAACACAAACAACCCCCCCCCTGCACACCTACCCCAAGACCCCCATAGACCCCTCCACAGACACAGACACACACTAACACACTAACACACTTATACACTTTTTCAGTCTTGAAGGACTAATGAATATGTCCAGACCCACTTCTCATTTAAAAAAAATTGTACCACTCACCACTTGGGAAAGACACAGATGAATGAATTGATTGACTTGAATGCCAATTATCTAAGTTGCCTCATATATTGAAACTCAATGTGAAATTTACGTTGGGACTGTTAGGAGGTTGAGGTATCATGAGCACCATTGTTTATCTTGATAACAGAAGGTAAAATCTTTAGTCTAGAGAGCTAGGCTTTGTTATCTAGTAAATCTACTGGCATCTTGACTCTGGACTTCTTTGTTTCCAAAACTGAACACATTTCATTTGTTTATAAGCTACATAGTTTAACACACACACACACACACACACACACACACACACACACACACACACATTTATATATGTAATATCTATTATTGAGATGCAGTGCCCCTGTTACCAAATGGGCTATTTTTTAAATTAAAATTTTGTTTTTCACTTTACATACTATCCCCAGTTCCCTCTCCCCACCTTCTCCACATCCCACCCCCATCTACTCCTCAGAGTGGATAAGGCCTCCTTTGGGTAGTCAACAAAGTCTGGCATACCAAGTTGAGGCAGGGCCTAGCCCCTCCCCTCTGCATCAAGGCTGAGCAAGGTATCCCACTATAGGGAATGGGCTCCAAAAAGCTAGTTCATGCACCAGAGATAATTCCTGATCCCACTGCCAGGAGCCCCACAAACAGATCAAGCCTCACAAGTGTCACCCACATTCAGAGGGCAGAGTTCGGTCCCATGCAGATTTTCCAAAGTCTGTGAGTTCCCACTAGCTTGGGTCAGCTGTCTCTGTGGTTTTCCCCATCATGCTCTTGACCTCCCTTGATCATATAATCCCTCCTCTATCTCTTCAACTGCTCTCCAGGAGCTTAGCCCAGCGCTTGGCTGTGGATCACTGCATCTGCTTCCATCAGTTACTGGATGAAGGTTCTATAATGACAATTAGGGTAGTCACTAATCTGATTACAGCGAAAGGCTAGTTCAGGCACCCTCTCTACTGTTGCTAGGAGTCTTAGCTGGGGCCATCCTTGTGGAATCCTGGGAATTTCCCTAGCATCAGGTTTCTCCCTTGCCTATAATGGTTCCCTCTATCAAGATATCTCTTTCATTGCTCTCCCTCTCTGTCCCTTCCCCAACTCAGCCATCTCTATCCCTCATATTCCTAGCCACCATCCTGTCCTTTTTACCTCCCCTCCCATTTTACCCTGGAGATATTAACTATTTTCCTTTCTGGGGCCCTCCACGCATGTCTCTTAGGGTCTTCTTTTTTTACCTAGCTTCTCTGGGCTTGTGGATTGTATCCTGGTTACCTAGCTTCTCTGGAGCTATGGATTGTAGTTTGGTTATCCTTTGCTCCATATCTAGTATCCACATATGAGTGAGTACATACCATGTTTGTCTTTCTGGGTCTGGGTTACCTCACTCAGGATGATTTTTTTTTTCTAGTTCCATCCATTTGCCTACAAATTTCATGATGTCATTGTTTTTTTTTTTACTTTTGAGTAATACTCCATTGTGTAAATGTACCACATTTTCTTTATCTATTCTTTGGTTGAGGGGCATTAGGTTGCTTTCAGGTTCTGGCTATTATGAATAATGCTACTACAAACATAGTTGAGCAAGTGTCCTTGTGGTATGATTGAGCATCTTTTGGGTATATGCCCAAAAGTGATATTGCTGGGTCTTGAGATAGGTTGATTCCCATTTTTCTGATAAACTGCTGTACTGATTTCTAGAGTGACTGTACAAGTTTGCATACCCACCAGCAGTGGAGGAGTGTTCCCCTTGTTCCACATCCTCTCCAACATAAACTGTCATCAGTGTTTTTGATTTTAGCCATTCTGACAGGCATAAGATGGTATTTCAGTGTTATTTTGATTTGTATTTCCCTGATGACTAAGGATGTTGAGCAATTCCTTAAATGTCTTTTGGCTATTTGAGATTCTTTTGTTGACAATTCTCTGTTTAGTTCTGTAATCCATTTTTTTAAACTGGATTATTTTGTATTTTGATGTCTAGTTTCTTGAGTTCTTTATATATTTTGGAGATCAGCCTTCTGTCAGATGTGGGGTTGGTGAAGATCTTTTCCCATTCTGTAGGCTGCCATTTTGTCTTATTGACTGTGTCCTTTGCTTTACAAAAGCTTCTCAGGTCCAGGAGATCCCATTTATCAATTGTTACTCTCAGTGTCTATGCTACTGGTGTTATATTTAGGAAGTGGTCTCCTGTGTCAATGTGTTCAAGGCTACTTCCCATTTTCTTTTCTATCAGGTTTAGTGTAACTGGATTTATGTTGAGGTCTTTGATCCATTTGGACTTGATTTTTGTACATGGTGATAGATATGGATCTATTTGCATTCTTCTAACATCCAGTTAACATCCAGTTATGCCAGTACCATTTATTGAAGATGCTTTCTTTTTTTACAATGTAAAATTTTGGCTTCTTTGTCAAAAATCAGGTGTTCATAGGTGTATGGGTTAATGTCAGGGTCTTCAGTTTGATTCCACTGATCCACGTGTCAGTTTTTATGACAGTACCAAGCTGTTTTTATTACAATAGCTCTATAGTAGAGCTTGAAGTCAGGGGTGGTGATGCCTCCGAAAGTTCCTTTATTTACAGGATTGTTTTAGCTATCTTGGTTTCTTTATTTTTCCATATGAAGTTGGGTATTGTTCTTTTGAGGTCTGTGAAGAATTGTGTTGTGATTTTGATGGGGATTTCATCGAATCTGTAGATTGCTTTTGGTGAGATTGCCATTTTTACTATGTTTATCCTACCTATCCAAGAGCATAGGTGATCTTTCCATTTTCTGATATCTTCTTCAATTTCTTTCTTCAAAGACTTAAAGTTCTTGTCATACAGGTCTTTTACTTGTTTGGTTAGAGTTATTCCAAGATATTTTATGTTATTTGTGACTATTGTAAGTGGGTGATGTTTCTCTGATTTCTTTCTCAACTCATTTATCATTTGTATATAAGATGGCTACTGTTTTTTTTTTTAGTTAATCTTGTATCCTGCCACATTACTGAAGGTGTTTATCAGCTGTAGGAATTCCCTGGTAGAATTTTTGGGGTTACTTATGTGCACCAATATAATACAAGAGATGGAAGAGATAATCTCAGGTGTTGAAGATACAATAAAAAAAATAGACTCATCGGTCAAAGAAAATGTTAAATCCAACAAATTCTTAACAGAAAACATCCAGGAAATCTGGGACACCATGAAAAAACCAAACCTACAAATAATAGGGAGAGAAGAAGGATAATTACAGCTCAAAGGCACAGAAAGTATATTTAATAAAATCATAGAAGAAACTTTCCCAACCTAAAGGACATGCCTATGAAGGTAAGAGGCTTACAGAACACCAAGTAGACCAGACTCCCTCCTCCCAAAAAAGTCCCCTCACCTCATGTTAATCAAAACAGTAAACATATAGAATAAAGAAAGAATATTAAGAGCTTCAAAGGAAAAAGGCCAAGTAACATAAAAAGGCAGACCTATCAGAATTACATCTGACTTCTCAATGGAAACTCTGAAAGCCAGAAGGTCCTCAACAGATGTTCTGCAGACACTAAGAGACCACAGATGCTAGCCTAGACTACTATACCCAGCAAAATTTCAATCACCATAGTCAGAAAAAACAAGATATTTCATGACAAAACCATGTTTAAACAGCGCCTATCCAAAAATCCAGCCCTACAGAAAATACTAGAAGGGCTATTCTTTTATTTTTTGTACTTTTTTAAACATTTTTTTTTTTTGGTTTTTCGAGACAGGGTTTCTCTGTGTAGCTTTGCGCCTTTCCTGGAACTCACTTGGTAGCCCAGGCTGGCCTCGAACTCACAGAGATCCGCCTGGCTCTGCCTCCCGAGTGCTGGGATTAAAGGCGTGTGCCACCACCGCCCGATTTGTACTTTTTTATTAACTAATTTTTTCATTTATTTTACATCATGACCACAGTTTCCCCTCCCCTCCTCTCCAAATGGGCTATTCTTGAAATATTGAGTTATGCAATCCTCCTGTTTCTGCCTTCCATGTAGCTGGGCCATAGCTATCTGCCATAGCTCCTAGCTTGGAGCTTATGATGATTTTTTTTGTAAGTGTTGTATTAGGCAAGGATCTCTAGATTAACAGAATTTAAAGAGTGTGCATATGTTATAAAAGGGAATTTACTAGAATGGCCTTATATTATTAGGGGCTGGACACTCATTAACAATGACTACATGTGATCTGGAGACCCCAAGAACCCCAGCTTCTGCTCAGTTCATGAATCTCAATGCCTCAGCAGTTCTAGTCTGGTTCTGAAGACCTTGAAGATTCCTAGAGAGTTGCTGGTCTTCGTCTCACATTGAAGGCTGAGGGCAGAAACAGCAACAAAGAAGGACACTCTGAAAAAGTAGGTAGACTTGAAACATTGCTTTTTCCTTATATCTCCTTATGTCTAGGTCCAGTCAAAAGGTGCCATGTACTATGGAGGAAGTTCTCCTCCCCTCATGTCATACTTCCTGGAAATGTCCACTGAGACCCACTCAGAGGTGTGTCTCTTAGTTGATGTCAGATATTATCAAGTTGACAACCAAGATTAAACATCACAGAAGCTCACAGTTACTAAGAGCTGAGAGCAATAAAATCTTATTGGTCAGTGTAAATGTCAGAAAACATGGGACTCACTGAGCGGTAGACATGGAAATTTGACACCCACCCGCAGTGTGATCACCAATCCCTAAAAGAGCTGCTTTGAGAAGGTCTGGGCCTTGGAGAAGAGAAGAAAAGGACAGGAAGAAGATGAGGTAACAGAGGGAGGAAGGGGCACAGGTCCAGTGGGGTGGAGAGAAAAGTTGGCATCCACTGGGTCTCACACATACACATTGTCATGGGTGCGTTGAGGTGTGAAACAAGTCAGGGTCCAGGCAGGGTGGGAACAAGAGCCAAACAGGGGTTCTCAGAAGTGTTGGGTGAATAGACTGATGAAGAATGAATGCCTGGATGCTTGAAAAATATAGCTAGTCTTATCTCTTCAGAGTGTGTTTGGGTACTGAAGGCTGACCCCTTTCGGCCTCAGTACACCCCCAAAACAGACATAACATGCTGTAGCTCCATGTGGTTGTCCTCAGCCATCTTTAGCTCCAGGATGTTCTAGCTCAGGGTCTGAGTCCAGAACTCCATCCAGCAGGCTTTCAGAGCATGACCCACAGCTGGTTGGATGTCCAACTGCAGGCATTGTGCATCTTGGACAAACAAAGACCAATGAGGCAGCCTTTACTTTGGGGATTCCTGTAGATATAGACTCCCAGCAGAGTGAGGCATTGGTCATTTTGAGTCCTACTGAGCCCAAGCCTCATTTCCTGATTTGGGTCAGGATAGTGAGTAGAGCATTCTAGCGGGGTAGAGGCTTGGAGGTGGAGGTGTCCTGATGTAAGGAGTTCCCACCAGTGTCTGCTCTGTGTGTGGCAGAGCCATCTGGACTGTTTGTCTTTCCTTTTAAAGGTAGGCTTATATAGACAAAATGACAAAATGTTACCTACCTGCCAGAAAATGGGGAGATGATCAGTGACCAGCACCTACAAGAGACTCCTGTCTGAATGGGCTCTGGCATTGTTGAGGTTTCTATGTGATGAAGAACCAACCCATGCGTGTTGATGAGATCACCACAGATAATGGGATTCCTGGATGGGAATCCCTTGACCAAGGAGGTTGAGTAGAACTCAAGAAATCTCACTGTCATTGCTGCTGTGCGCTTCAGAGCAGCCTGTGGGTTCCCTCCAGTTCTTTCCTTTATGGTGTGAACAAAGTCTGTGATCTGGGAGGCCAGGGAAAGCCTTGAATGTGTGGTGGATTGAACCTGGACCAATGAATCTCTGAGCTCCTACCACCCACTGGATGAGTTCTCAGGCTTAAAGAAGCACATCTTATCATGTGATGAGGGGATGGTGCAGCCTTACTCACTAACTTTGACACCAATGATGCTCGGGAGGGGGTGAAAATCAGCAAAGACCAACAGCTCCTGGGGTTCATGGGTAGGAAATCCTCACCCACAACACCAGGGGTGATAGTGGAAACATGAAAGGCATTCAAGATCAGTGTGGGAAGTTCAAACAGGAACATATTTCCATGCACTCAGGTTCCTCAACTCTTGCTAATTCATTCCAGTACTAATTAAGTTAATTAAAACACAGTTACACGTTTCCTCTCTCCTACGCCTCTCATGTAACATTGTGACCTCCTCTTCTTTAACTATTATTGTTGAGTATACATATAAATGAATAAAGATATAAATCCAACCTGCTGAGGCTGTTCACTGTGGCCTGCTGTGTTCCCCAGACCAGTCAGCAACTGAAGAGCCTTCTACCTCCTCTACCTTACCCACGGTGCTATGTTTACAAGTTTGTGACCCCACCCCCAGATTAAACCTCTCTTTTTTGACATTTATTTATTTTTAATTTTTATTATTCATTGTGAATTTCACATCAGGTACTTGGATCCCACTTATCTCCCCATTCCCTTCCATCCCTTTGCAACCTCCTCCCCTCAAACAAAACCAAATTTAAAAGAAAACCCCAAAACCAAACAAAACAAAGACACAAAACAAAACAAACAAAACAAAACAACAAAATGGAAACAAAACCAAAACAGAATAAAATAAAAACAACCTCCCCAAAACAAAAAACAACAAAAAGCAAAACAAACAAACAAACAAACAAACAAAAACAAAACAAAAAAAGAAGAGAGAGAAGAATCTCGTCATAGAAGCTGTAGTGTGGCCTGTTGAGTCACACAGTTTTTACCCTTTAGTCCATTCATCTTTACTTGCAAGTGTTCATTGACAAGTCAGTCTACAGGTAGCGAAGGACTAAGGGGGAAGGGTATCTTTCCCTCACTCAGGCCACTGCAAGGCAGACAAGAGGGGGCGGGGTCAGCTCTGTTGCTCTCAAGCCCTCAGGGCTGGCTGGCCTGCATCCCAGACACCCACCGGGGTCAACTCTAGTGTGCTGTGCAGATGGGGTGCAGAGCCTGCCCTTTCCTATGCTACAGCCAGTGAAGGTCAGGGCTAGCTCTCCCACTCTTGTGATCCCGGGGCCAGCTCTCTCACCTGCCGTGGGTGGTAATGGGTGAGGAGGGCAGGGCATCTTTCACTCTGCCACCACATGGCAGACCAGTGAGGGGGCAGGGTCAGCTCTCCTGCACTCAGGGTTGGCTTGCCTGTCTCCCTGACCACAGGCTCAGCTCTAGTGTGCTGCCCAGGTGAGATGCATGCCTGTGTGAGAGGTGGGGTGGGGTGGGGTGGGAGGTAGGGGGTTGGAGTGGGAGTGGGGAGACAGCGCGCTCCCCTGAGGGGAGGGGCTAGCGGTTCTGTTGCAGTATCTAGCAAGGGGCATGGCCAGCTATCCCAGGGCCAGTGAAGAGCAGGGCTGGCTCAGTGCAGCATTAAATCTTTCTTTTTAAATAATCCTGGGCATTGTGTGTAATACCCCGCCACTCTGACATCCTTGTGGATGAACTGGGTCTAAATGGATTCAAGGTTTGGGACACAATTCTGTCTTCTTTCAGTTGTGGTGGTTCTGAACCCAGAAATCTGAGCAAAGAGTGTTCACAACAGCTGCCATGAGTAAGCTGGGTAGATCCTCCTGCCTAGAAGTCCCTAGTGACCTTTCAGAACCATGATGAAAGCAGGCAAGAGACAAAGTAAGTGTGGCCTCCTTAGACAAGATTGGATCAGGAAGGTTCAACAAGAAGCCATCAGAGTTCACACTTCAGTGACTTGAAATGAGAGCCATCGAGGCTGCACACACACTCTGGGCACAGTACTGTCCCGGGACACCTTCTGATAAGGACCTGCAGACTCTATGGCAAGCCCAGAGTACATGACCTGTTCTGAGGAAGCCAGAGTGTGTCTTTGTTCAAGGTCAGGTACATGGGTAAAGGAAGCTGTAACCTCTCAGATCTGCAGTGTGTTGTGAGACTCAGGGGCTTCTGTGTGTCCCAAGACCAGGAAACTTGCCCAGGATCCTTATCTGGGCAAAAGGTGACACGCTTTTTTACTTTTTATAATTATTACTTTTATTAATATCCAAGGGTCAGTAGCAACTACAGCCATTGTCATGACCACAGCTACATAAAGAGGAGGTAAATGTCCACCAGTCCCTCTGTCCCTGTGCTTGATACCTCTGACTTACATGTCCAACACTCCTAAAGGCCCATCACACTGGGCTGGCTCTCCAGTGTTGAATGTCTTCAGGCATCGTTGGCCCTCTATGCTACAGGGACCACCCTGCAGGCTTTGGTCGAGGTAGTGCAGGTTCCTACAATGCCATCTATTATTTCTATGTGCATCTCCCTCCCTGGTCCCTTTACACCTGTCTTCCCAGTTTCCAGATCTCCAGAATCTGGTAGCTCTGATCCCACTCCTCATTTTCACCTCACAGAATCTTGCTCTGCCCACAGAGGAGGAAAAGCAGGCCCCTGTAGGCTTCAGCACTAGGTAGAAAGGAAATTGACTCAGGGGCATAATAACTTCCCGGGCCTGAGTTTGTGCTGCCATGGGATGCTGTTTGACCACAGGAAGCATGAGTTGTCAGTCTAGCCCAGGCATGATTTGTACCCATAGGTGTGTGACTGAAGAGCCTGGGGGTGGGGGCAGGATGAAGTAGTTGTCAAAGAAGAACTGCAGTGACAGGCAGAGGTGACAGGAGCCTGTGCTTGTGATGCTGGGCAAAGCCTCCTCAGCTAGTTTTGTCCTTTTTAGCCCTCTGGAATCTGTACAGCATGGCCTCTGAAGACTTTGTGGATACCAATCGCTCTCAACCCAAACCTGGAATTACCATGGTTACTGTCCTAGTCACTGGCTCAGTGTGGGTAGAGGGATGGAAAGAAGGAAGCAGAAATTTGTACCTGGAGGCTCTGTCTTCTCTAAGGAGGTACATGCTGAAGATTCAACAGAAGGAGGATGGGACAGACATTTGCTTTTTTTATTTTATGTTTGTGTGTATGAATGCTTTGCTCACAAGCATCATGTGCATGCCTGGTGACCACAGATTCCAAAAGAGGGCATTGAATCACCTGGACCTGGAACTATGGATGGTTGTTAGCTGCCATGCAGATGCTGGGAACTGAACCCTGCTCCTCTGTAAGAACAAATGCTCTTAATTGATGAGCCATTTCTTTGGCCTGACTTTTTTAAAATTTAGTTATTTATAGCTTAGGACTACTTTGAGTAGGTCCCATGGGTTTTGGTATGTTTCCCTTCACATTTGATTCTAGGAATTAAAAATTTTTCTTCCCCTGCCCAATTACACATCCATTATTCAACAGCATATTGTTTAGTCTCCATGAGACTGTGTGTTTTCTATGGTTTCTCTTGCTATGGGCTGGGAGTTTTATTCTATTGTGATCAAATAAGAGGAATTATTCCATTAAAATATTTGTTACAACTTGTGTTGCGCTGTAATATATGATTTATTTTGTAGAAAATATGGTGTTCTTCTGAAAAGAATGTGCATTCTTTTAATGTTTGAATAGAAGGTTCTGCAAATATCAAGTCCATTAGATCTATGCTATAATTGAATGCAGAGATTTCTCTGTTTATTGTTCATGTGGTTCTTCTCAAGTGCCCATCCACTGTTCATCTTGTCTCCATACTACTTCTGCACTGGTGGCAAGTCTCTACTGTGATCAAGTTCATACTCATTTAGATATATTTGACAGACATTTAACAGGCCCCTGCTGATTCCAACACTGGGACTCTCTGGGCTCTCAGAGCCTATGATAAAGCTGGGGACACAGTCCCGGGAATAGTAGTTTCAGAATCCTAGAGAACCCTGCCAGTACACATCACAGAGTACAGACCAGGATCTCCCACCTAGCCTAACCTGAATTCCTGAAGGAAATGATATGTGGATCAACTTCAGACAGCCTTCAATGCCACCGGAGGACTGACGTTGGCTCTTTCTTTCCATCTCTCAATATCCTAGAACATCCACAGGCCAGCACATCAGGCCTTCCTCCTTAGTGTTTTATTTATTAATTTTTTTCTAGCATGGCACAGCTGTGGCTTCTCCACCTTCCCCTAGTTCTTTAGGTGTGTTATACATTTAGAGAGGCATTGGTGTCTACAGAACGGTCTTTATAATCACTGTTGGCAAAGATATGAGCCACTGGCATGCTCACACATGCATGGCTGGAGGAGATACAAAGTGGTTTTGTCATATTGAAAGACAGGTTGACCTCTTCTTCAAAAGGTAAACACACTTCTGCTGGGACTCAGCAAATCTACTACTGTTGTAGCCTACTTGATATAACCTACTTGAGTTACCAGGTGTCTCTTTGTGCCTTTTCCTGTCTCGGTGTAACTGTGTCCTTTGTTGCTATGGTATCTATTATCAAGTCAACTCAAACCTGCACTCTATAGTGAGGATATTAAGATTTTGGCCCCTTAGAAAGCCCAAGTTATGGGCATCATTATTTATTCCACCTGCCTAGGACTCATAGGACTGTGAGTGTTATCAATATTGCTTCTCACAAAAATAGATCTAGTTGAGCTGAGAAGCCAAGTAGGTTTCTGTATTTCTTTATTTTGAGATGATGTATGAAAATGTAGTCATGATGGCCTAGGACTCTGACACACTTGCCTCAGCCTCTGGATGCTGGGATTACAGGTGTGCTCACCAGACCTTTTAATCAAACCCTTACAGGTAACTTCAAGCATAACTTTGTGTGCCCACATGCTTTAGATTCCTTTGGATAAAATTGTAAGCAAGGAACTGCAAGGTTTGTGACAAACCTGTGCTTGTTAACTTAGAAAGACTGTGCCAATCTGTCATCTAAAATGACTGCATCATTTCTTACCCCCTCTAACCGTGTGTGCACTGCCAGTTGCTTCACATCCTCACCTCTACTGGGACTTACAGATCTTCAGTGTGATTGCATTGGATGGTCATCTGCTTATGTAGGAAGATGGTAAATGTGACTTCAGCCTGGGCTATATAGTGAAGCCTTGTCTCAAAAAGCATGACCTCTCCCCACGAAAGAAGAGTCTGAACATGGGAGTGATACAGACATGCAGCTGCTGAAAGGAGAAAAGGAACTGAGGGTATACATGGAATGGACTCTATAATAACAGAAAGGAATCTCAAAGATATTGTGCTAGACATCAATGGTCCTCTTACAGGACATGACAGGAAGAGCTACAGTGTTCCTAAACCATATGCAGGTATAAGATAAAGCAACAGAAAACAGTGCATGAGGGCCTGGAGGGATTCTTGAGATGGGACATGGTACCCATGAGCTCAGTCACTGAGCCTCTGCTTAGCATTCCCCTCATCTGTGCCCTGGTGTCCAGGACAGACAACACAGGAGTCTTGACTTTCGTGCAAAGGTCATGGTGCCTGATGGCTGGTATTCATTAATGAATGAAACAAGGGGACTTTGCCCTGGAAAAAGTAGTGAACAAAGAGGACAAAGTCGCCGGAGATAAAGGGATGGCGAGGTGCCAGGGTCTAAAGAACACAAGGCTCACCCTCTTAATGACTGAGAAAATGCTTTGGGGAAACAAAAGGCATATTAAAGACAATTTGGCATCATTGCAAATGACAAAATACAAGACACTTTGAATTGGTTGATATGAGAAGTTTAAGTACAACATTAACAAAGAGAGGTCTAAGAGTTGAAATTAAATGAAAATGAATCACATGGAACATAGAGAAGAGTCACTATGGTTCAGGAGGATTTGTTGTAAGCAGGAGGACACTTCCACACATGGAGAAGCTATTAGTTAGGGTACCAAAGACAGGCATATCTTCTGCTAGACATGTCTGCACATTCCTACCTCTCCCATCTCACATCCGTGATACACATCAGAGTAAAAGATCTTCACAGATATCATATGCTCATACAAATGTGGGCTTCACAGTGTCTGCAAATACACACTGGGAATAAGAGCAAATTTATTGTTAGAGGAAGCACACCTGAGCTTGCTGGTCAACCCCCACTCATGGCCCAGCTTGAGGTATTTGTGAGAATGTCAAATCAGGTTCTCATAAAAGTGGACCAATTGCAAATTGGGAAGGAAATAGATGAGATTCTCTCTATAGAGACAATATGCAGAGTCTTTCAGAGGCTGGAATGCTCAGTGGCTGATGCCAGAGAGGTCTAGGAGCTGAGTTCTGAAAGCCTGTGTGGCTTAAATTCATTTGCAGAAACCTAATTCCTAATGTGCTGATGTTAAGAGCTGAGACCCTTAGAAGGCCCAGAGTTCCATAGTCTGTACATTCTACCTGGAAAGGACACAGGGTGTAATCTTTGGGCCAAATAGCTAGTCCTTGCCTCACAGTAGATGTGCTGGTAACCTGACCCTGTATTTCTTGGTTCACAGAACTCTGCATACATTTCTGCTGTTTAAAAATCACACAGCTTATGATTGTTTTTGTTTATGAGATGTAAGTCTTGCTCTGTAGTCCAAGATGGTCTGGAACTCCTAGGTTCATGCAATATTCCTGTCTCAGGTTCTGAGTAGCTGGGACCACAGATATGTATCACAAGACCTGCTGGTAGTTAGTGATCTATTTGGCACAGCAGACTGAGCTTGTGAAGATTATGGGATTTGGGGGCTCATGCATCCACATTCCACATTGTTACAGGAGGTTTTATTGAGTAGATCTAACAGAAGATTAGGAGTGTTTTGTGAAGGAGTAACATGTAGAGAGCTTGTCATACAAATTGGTAAAATAAATGAGTGTATAGGTTAGGAATGGTTATGTGAATTATAGGATCAAAAGGCTCTACAAAGCTCAGACAAAACCCACCCTCCATGAAGCTCATATGCCTTTCTTCACACAGGGCACTAAAACTCTTTGTGCTTCTCCTGAGCCCCCTGTATCTCCTGGATCTTCTGGGGCAGAATCTTGGTCCAAAACTGCAGCCTTCTGGCCTTCAGGGCTCGGCCCACAGCAGGCTTGATGTCCAGCTGCAGGTACTGCTCATCATGGTCCAACATGGGCCAGTAGGGTAGACCCTCACTGTTGGGGTTCCTGTGGATATGAAAGCCAGTGGGGAAGGGTGAGGTCACTCTGATCCAAAGTCTGACCCTCTGATTTGAGTCAGCACAGTGGAAAGATTAGGCCAGTGGTTAATGGGGCTGATGGTTCAGGTGTCTTGATATAGGGATACAAGTTTCACCAACTAGTTTCTACTCTATGTGGGGGAAAGACTACCTCACTTGTTTTATGTTTCCCTCTGAGAGGCAAGATCTAAAGAACAGTACCATAGCACTTATGAACCAGGTCACTATGAGGTGACCAGTAACCAATATCTACAAAGTATCTGTATAAATGTGCTATGGGGTAGAGAAGACTTTATCATGTGATGAAATGTCCATGCATGATAAGAAGGCCACCATCCAAAAAGGGAGTCTTAGATAGGGACCCAAACCTGGAAGGTTGAAAGAGAAGTGTGTTCTCACCTATGTCTTGCAAAGTTGGCCCAGTACTTCATCATCCTCCTGTTCAGTAGCTCTTCCTCCTCAGTGAGGTCAACTGGAGTCATTAGAAAGACAAATGCCACATCATGCATCTGTCAACTCATGCTTCAGACTCACAATCCCAGCTGTTGTCTGACCCCAAACTATTGACTTTGCTACCTCCCTTCTTCACCATATACAGTATCCAAGATCCATGCAAGCCTCTAGTTGAAATCTTGCCCCAATGTACTGTCATCTCCCCCATTACTGGCTGGACTGAGAAGGGTTCAGATACTATACCATATCTATATCATCTATTTCTATGTAATCTATATCTATAAATCTATATATACAGTTTTCTTCAAATGGACTGAGAGCTCAGGAGTCATTCAGAGAGCCATCTGGGACCTCATTCAGCTCAAGGGAAATTAGGAAGACTTACATTTCACTCCCCAGAAGAAGGACCCAAAGACAAAAGTAACCTCATCAGTATGGTCAGCCTTCACATATGGTGGCCTGATATCCTTGAAGAAGCTGGGTGGATGTTGGAACTCATAGAAGTAGACAGGAGCATGGGAACCTGGATGTAAGGACATGTGGTGACATGGCAGCACTTTGCCTAGAACTGTTCTGACACACATTTGGTGACAACAGAATTTGGTCTCAAGTTATCTGGAATCACAACAGTTGAGTGTGGAGCTCTAGCATGGAACATCAGCTGTGGGAAAGCCCCCTGTTAAATAATGACTCTGCCCTCCACAGGTGAGTAGTTTGGTAAATACACAGAGTATCACTGAGCTATTTTTTCATCTGTACCTGGATAAGATGACACTCTCTCACACTCAACATAAGGATTTACTAGAAACAAGACTCTCAGTTGTGAACCAACAATCAGGGAACCTGAATGGGTCTAAAATAGGCATTTTGTATATATGTCATAATTGCTTAGTTTGGTGTTTCTGCAGAACTCCTAACAGAGGGAGTGGGGACTGCCTCTGACTCTGTTGCCTGCTTTTGGGACCCTTTTCCTTCTATTGGGTTCGTCATCCAGATTTAATATGAGGAGAGGTGCCTAGTCTTATTGCAACTTGATATGCTATGTTTGGTTGATATCCCTGGGAAGCCTGCTCTTTTCTGAAGGAAAACAGAGGAGTAGTGGATGGGGTAGGGGTAGAGGGGCTGGGAGGATAGGAGGGAGGGAAAACTGTGCTTGTAGAGTAATATATGAGATAATAAATTAATAAAAATAAGACTTAGTTGTCTGGAACCAGAGATCTGATCCAGACACGGGTCAAGCCTGGACACTACAGGGCTCCCCTATGACCCACAACTCTGAGCTTCCTTCCTCGACCTTGTCATAGATGTACTCACGCTGAAAATGTGCTACTTGGAGTGCAGGGATCACAAACAAGAAGTCCCCCATCATCTCTGTGAACTGTATTTGGAGGGTCTGGGCATCTTCAGTGTCCCCCATGTACTCTTCCATTATCAGGTCACTACACTCAGGAGGCAGCTTCTACACCAAGGGGATTGGAAGAATGAGGTGACATAGGCACTAGGATATGTAAGCAATAGCCTCAGGGTGGGGAAATGCAAAGGTGTGGTATGGGGAAAGCTTGGAGTGACCTCAGGTAGACAGGTCCAAACACACACACACACACACACACACACACACACACACACACACACACACACTTATTCCTGGGGATGCTCCTTGCAAGGGGTAGACAGGGGTACTTGCAGTTGTGACGATGCCCTGAGATTCTCACCATCTGTGCTGCTGTGCTCTTCAGAACAGCAGGCAGGGTCTTTCTGGTTATTTCCTTTATTTTCTGAGCAGAGCCTGTGGTCTGGGGTATGGAGAATGGTTTTAAGTGTGCCATGACATGGATATAGATCAATGAATCTCTGAGTTCCCATTGCCCACCATATGAGCCCTCAGGCTCCCAGAAGGTTACAACTGAGTCTCACCATAGGGAGAAGCCAGCCATACTCATCATTGTTGACACCAATGATGCTGGGGACAGGGTGAAAATCAGCAGAGGCCAACAGCTCCTCAGGGTGCTTGGGAAAGAACTCCCCATCTACCACAGCAGAGATGACCTTGAAGACCTGAGGGGCATTAAAATTCAATGCTGAGGGTCAATGAAATACATATGCCAATGTTAACTGAGTTACCCCATCCCTTCTCCACTTCTAATTCATCTCAGGATGGTTTTTCCTCACCACACCTCTCCCATCTCACCCCTGAAGAGATCTTATGCTTAGAATAGTCTATGTTGGTATTGATTTTACATCCAGGACTAAAAAGATACTAAGCTATAGAGATTAGGTAATTTGTTCATAGTAATGAGCACTACCTATAACACAACTTGCTATCTGCCATCTTCCCAGCCAAACAATTGTACAAACCTTATTAATAGCCAGAATCTCTGCTTCACTCTTGCTTCGTAGGCAGCGCACCAGGGCCTCTGTGTCCACAGCTCCACAATCAGATAGATTGGCCACAATCTGTAAAGGGAAGAGGATGAGGATGCCTTGTCTTCCAGGCAGACAAGTTTTCCCAGTCTCGGAGGGTGCCATTGGCTCTAAATATCACAACATGCTGTGTAATGTATGTAGACTGTAGTAAGAACAAAATTCTTCCCATTTTCCTGTTGCTCAATGGCAATATGCACCCTTCCCTTCCTCCCTCCCTCCTTTTCTCCCTACTTCCCCCTCCCACCTTCCACCCAATTTGAGAAATACTCTCTTGTTCTGCTGCAGCCTATACCAGTCTAGCTGGTCTGTAACCTTCCAGGGATTATCTTGTCCCTGCCTCCAATCTCACCATAGGAAAACCTGGATTAAAGACAAGAAAAACCATACCTGGACACATATGTGTTCTGGGGAATTGAACTCAGATCCTCACTCTCACACAGCAAGCTCTCTTGCCTCTTGTACCATCTCCCAAACCCATACATACTTGATTTGCCAATAATGGAAGCTTCTATGTACAGCTTTGCAGAACATACAACATATGCACCTTATATAAAGCACTGTGGGGTGGGGTAGGGTGAGGGTTCTAAACTTGAGTCTTTAAGAAAGTACTGAAGAGAAGTTAGTTCCCATGGTTCTCATTTTCTCTACTGTACACAGTAGCAGAGTACTAGAGCTGGAGGGTTAGAGTGCACTCACTGTGTAAACATCCTCAGAGGAGTTGGAGATGAGATCAGGCAACACGACCACTCCACTCTCCATGATGGCACCATGGAAGAGTCCTTTGGACATGGGGGACACAACATGTGAAGACACACTTGCACCACCTGCTGACTCGCCAAAAATAGTGACCTGGTCAGGGTTGCCTCCAAAGTGGGCGATATTCTGCTGGACCCAGCGTAGGGCAGCCACTTGGTCCAGGTAGCCCCAGTTGCCTCTGGCGTGCTGGTCTCCAGTGCTGAGAAATGGAAGGGACATGGATCAAAGGGCTGTCTAGGTTCTTCTCAGATGCTACTGCCCAGCCATTGCCTCACCTGAAGAAGCCCAGGACACCTAGACGGTACTGGATAGTGACCACCACTACATCCTCAATGGCTGACAGCATGGATCCATCATACATGGAAGCTGCGCCTATAACCAGAGCACCACCATGGATCCACACCATCACCTGGAGAAGTCAAGAGAGATGCCAGGAGGCTTCTATTGGGCACAAGCTCAGGTGGGACTGCCTCCCAGATTATGGACTGCTTCCTATCTGTGCAGCCAAACACACGAGGACTCCTCAGCATCTTAGACCCAGGCCACAGATGATGAACACAGTCTCATCAGCATATTTCCAAGTCCCACTGTTTTTTTTTTATCAAAAATCTCAGCTTGGATTAAGGGATTTAAGTCACTATTACTCTCAGACTCCTCAAAAGTGCAAAAGGATGTCTCTATATGAGTTTTTCCTGATTATGAATCAAAAGGGTCAGCAAATCTCATTAGCACAACCCATATCCCAAGCTGGAAATTTGACTTTTCTCAATGTTAATCCCTCAGACACCTGATTAGGTCTCTAGGGATCAAGTTTGTTGAGAAAGTCCTGAGTTAGTCCAGGAAACACAACCCCTGACCTCTCAGACCTCCAGTGCTCAGTGTTTCATATCCAGGGTTTAACTGCCCACCATTACTGAGAAGACTTTTGTGGACATAGTAGGAAAGGCTTCTCATCAGGGCCTACACTGCAGTAGAACTCAGTTGGCCTTATGCTTTATAATCTTCTTGAGAAATAAATCTCTAGCCACACCCAGTTGACCCAACTCTTACAGGCAGGTTAGAGCCTTCATGGGCATGGGTTGGTGTATAGATGTTCAGATACAAGCAGTCCTCAGACATAGAGATGGGAGACCTGATGAGTTTCAGCATCTTCAGACCCTCTGAATTCATCATATCATCATTTTGTAGACACCTGGTGACAATGGCAGACAGTTACTAAGAGACTTTTGGTTGTCAAGACCGAGTTTTAGTACAGATTTTCTCTCAGCCACTTTCAACCACTTTTCTCCAGGATGCCCTGCTCAAGCATGATTCCTCTCTAAAGCCCTTTCCTACCAAGGTAAAGGCTATAGGCTCAATGAAATCTGGGATGGAACCAAATTTCCAGAAAGGCCAGTACTTGGATGAGGGAATATAGTTTGTTCTTTCTGATCTGGGATCTAGAGAAGTCTTGGGGGCTCAATGAGAATGACTTCCTGCATGCACTGACAATCATCACGTCTCTTTGTACTCTATAATTCCTATTGAGATGGTTAGTTTTGATTTCCTACTTGAAACAACATAGAATCACTCAGGGATATTTTCTCAATGAAGGATTGTCTAGATCAGCATAGCCTATGGGGATTTTCTTGATTCTGTTAATAGAGGTGGGAATATTTCCAACCATGAGTGGCACCATTCCCCAGGAAGGGGCTTCTGAATTGTATAAGCAGAGAAGGCCAACTGACCATTAGCAGGTATGCATGCATTCTTTGATCTCTGATCCCAGTTAAAGATGTGATGTGATCCAGTCCCTTATGTTTCCCCCTCGTAATGGATAGTAATATGGAAGGAACTGTGACCCATAATAAACTGTTCCTGCCTTAAACTGAATTTACCATAGCAACAAGAAATGAAGATACCTGGATAATGTGGTGCTATGTCTACACAGGTATTAATGAAGTCAGTGAACAACAATGTCCCAAAGTGTATCGGGATGGTCTTCATCCTATGTCCAGAAACTTAGGGTAGCTCAACTTCCCATGTAATATCCAAGAAGCTTTTATACATTTCTTTTAATCATGGCACTCGTCTCTGTGTATTGTCTCAGTGAGTGCAGAGGATAGAGTTGCCAAGGACATATCACTGATGTCCTCCTGAGAGACTTACAGAATGCCACTAGACCCTGGGCTTTTGCTGGTTAATGTGCTTATATTGACCCTTGTCCATAGATAGACCTCTTGCATGGTGGCAGAGATCACTTGGCACAATCTGAATCTGGGAACGGTTTTTTATCTGTTTCTCACTGCCAAACTGAGAGCTAACTCCCTATAGGAACTGAACTCTGACACAGGAGACTGGCAAAGTTGTTCTACTAGAAGCCTTAGTCATATATCTGAAAATGCGTGGTAGACTACACATCACAGACAGAGAACTTCTATGGGGTTGGGATGAAGGAAGCACCTCATTCTGGCCCCAAGCTCAGAGCACATTCTCACCTCAGGGCTGGAAGTCCTCTGAGTCTCAGAACTTACATGGCTGGGTAGGTGGTCCCATCTCTCACACCACTCCATGGCTCAGGGGCCTCAGGAGGTGCAAAGCGCAGAGGTCCTACAGGTGGCTTGGCAAAGGGAATTCCCAGGAATGTGTGGACACCAGCTGTGGTGCCCTTCACATGGAGGAGGCTTCCTCTAACCTGGCCTGAGTGTGTGTTCCTGATGGGGCTGGCTGAGTCCTGGCCTGTGAGTGGAGAGATGCCATCAGGGTTAGTTCTGTCCAGGCAGCTGCCACCACACTGTTGTTTCCCACCTCATTTTCACTAGGGTACTTTGGAAAGGGGACCCAGGATGTCTGGGTTCAAATATGAGATGTGGGGGGTGGGAGTTTCTTTATTCCCCTCATTTCCAGGAATATTGCTCATGCTTCTTTTGAGTGGTGGCTGTTCATATCGCTGGCCAGCAAGGAGACTACTCAGAGCCATTGGTAGCAGGAATTCATTATTTTCATTGTTATTCAGAGTTCTGTAGCAGCTGCAGTCTCACACAGATGTCGTAAGTGTCCCCTTTGCTCTCTTTCCCTTAATCTTCAAGCCCAGTTTACTCAGACTCCTTACGGTGGAATGGCTTTTTGGTTATGTGATGACCTTAGGCCATGCTAGCCTTTTATGTGCCACAGAACTCACTATGTGGGGTTTGGAGGTCCAGAATTACCACCCTTTTATCTGCTTTCTTTACCAGTTCTTCCCTGTTAGTTCTTTTCCTCCAGCAAGTTTAGCTCCTGCCTCTGCAGAACTTGGACAGCTCTGACCCTGGTCCTCACTGGTAATTTAAGGAGTCTCACCTTGCACATGTAGGAAGAGAAGCAGGAGCCCATAGGTCACAGCATTCAGCCAGCCAGGAAGTCTTTCCAGTGTCATGGTCGGCTCCTAGTCTGAGTCTGTGTGCTGAGTCTGTGTTGCTGCAGGATAGCTGTGTGTCCTGGACAGGAAAGAATAGATGTGGGACTTGTGTAAGCAGGAATTTGGACCTAAAATAAAGTAGGTGGAAACCCAGCAGGGTGAGGCAAAGTTCTTCTTGGCCAGGAGGTGTAGACTAGCCGGCAGCAAAGCAATCTTTGTTTCCTCTCTTTGGCCTCCTAGAAAGGGATATCATGGCATCTCAAGTCCTTATGCACTACCAGAAATCCTGTATGCAAACTTAAATTCAGTATTGTGGTCAGGGAACAGAATGCTATAACAGGAGAAGCCAGAGGTGCTTCTCTGAGTAGGTGAATACTAAAGATACCACAGATGAAGAGAGCAGAGAGCTGTGACCATTATAGTGATCTTAGGATCGATCTACTTGGACCCCATGCACAGGTTATGGCTTTTTCACTTAAACACTGCAAATTCTTTATTGACTTGAGAAACACTTTTAATTTCCCTACACATTTCTTTATTGTGTAAAATGTTTACATGTATGTGTGAATGCCATGGCACACATGTGGCAAACAACTCCTGCCAGTCAGATCTGTCTCTCCTTTCACTATGTGGGTATGGGGATTCATTTTACATCCTCCAGCCTTCTAGAAAGTTCCTCTACTCATCAAGTCAGCCTCCACTTAAATTCTTAATGGGGCCCTGCTCATGCCAACACTGAGGACAGTTTGGGCTCTCAGAGTCTACAATCAAGCTGAAGATACAGGTCTGTACCAGGAGTTTAACAATTTCAAAGAATCCTGGCAGAACAGATTGAAGAGTACCATATTAGGAGCTCCCACAAGCCCCAGCTGATCACTTGGAGAAAGTAATACAGGGATCAAAGTCAGCCTGTAGGGCCATCAGAGAATTTACCTTTGCTCTGTTTTTCCAGACCCTGATAATCTATGGACCCATGGCTTAACACTGCAGAACTTCCTCCTTGGTGTTTCTCTGTTTTTCTGAGCACGACACAGCCATGCCTTTCCCGACAAACTTGCTATTGTTTCAATGTAGTGGCACCAATGCACCCCTGTCCAATTTGGGGTCCTACCCCTTAATGGCTGCTGCTCTGCCTACTCTCAATTCCTTGACCAAAGGTGATAGGTTGTTTGGTTGAGAGGCCTTTAGGGTCAAACAATCAGCTTCTTCATGTGTCCTTGACTTCCTGTTGCTGCTTCTTGATGTAAGACATTTTCTCAGCTCAACTGGTATGCTGGTTTGAATGTGAATGGCCTCTGTAGACTCATATATTTGAATGTTTGGTTTCCAGTTGGTAGACTGCATAGGATGGATTAGGAGGTGTGGTCTTGTTGGAGAAGGTGTGTCACTGGGGGTGGTGTTTGAAGTTCCAAAATCCCAGTCTATCTCTCTGGCTCCTGCTTGTGGGATCAGGGTGTAAGCTTTCAGCTACTGCTCCAACATTGTGCCTGCCTGCCTGTGGCTGTGCTGCCCACCCAGATGGCAGTCATGGACTCATCCTCTCAAACTTCAAGGAAGACCCCAGTTGAATGCTTTCTTTTACTAATTGTCTTGGTCATGGTGTCTCTTCATAGCAATAGAACAGTGACTAAGACAGTTGGGGAGAGGAGTGAAATCCATGTGCTTTGTTATTCACTGCACCTTTATTCAGAGACCCTTTGTTGGTAATTGTCAAGGTCATAGCAGATATGTGGAATGAAGATGCTCAGGTGCATTTCTATAAAAAGAATCAGGGATTGAGTACAGGTGCAAGTAGGAGGGGAGGCAGAGGCTCAAATTCCATCACAACAACTGCAAGAGACACTCCTTCACACCCATTCAATACAATTCAATATGATTCAGACTTACGAATCATAAGGCCAAGTGGTCACAAAGATATGGAGTCATTGGTATCCTCATACATGTCTGGAAGAGATGCAAAATGATACAGTCATAGAAGACAGTTTGGCACTTTCATTAAAAGTTAAACACACTTGTGTTATATGATTCAGCAATTTTTCTCTAGGATCTTTAGCCCAATGGGAAAAAAATATTGATCTCAAAAATCCATGTTTGAGTTGTTCATAAGAGCTTGATTAAAAGTAATCAAAATTTGATCATTCAGTTGTGCATCAACTAGAGAGTGGGTAAAATGTGTTGTCTGCATATATGGAATGACATTGTTAACCAAGGGACAACACTCTTGAATAACTTGTACCAGTAGCAGGACCAGTCACAAACTATTCCTTTTCTAGAATAAGATAGGCAGCATTTTGATGTTTTTAAATTTTATGGAGTTTTCAAACTGTTTAATCATAGAGCATTCAAGGGGTTGCAGGGAGCAGAGATAAGCAATGATTAACATAAAGAATCACAAGCTAAATTTTTCTAATGAAAGAATTATTCTCATCCTTGAAGTGTGGGTTGTTGCTTATCTCATACTCTAATGCAAATTTACCCAGTTATGCTGGTGAAAGGTAAATTTGATTGCATAGAAATCATTTGATGATAAAGCTTTCCAATGATAAGAAGGCTATATAGTATCTAAAAATCCCTTGGCAAAGTGTCTTGTCCATCAGCAGAAGTGCATACTTTCACAGAGGTGTGTTTACAGCAAGAGCTCAGTGAAGTATGATCCTACTTAGTCTTATCAATAAAAATCAGGAGTCAGCTATCAGGGCAAAAGCTGAAAGATCAGAGAAGCAGAGCAGCAGCCACCAGATACATCTTATGTCTCTGAATCCTCCGACCAAAAAGGGCCAAAATCCTGTCTCTGCTCTGCCTTTTCACTTCCTGTCTCTGCCCAGCCTTATCACTTCCTGTCTTGTGTCTGTACAGACCTCCAGACCTCTATGGTTAACTAGTGGTAGGTCTGCCTGCTGATCTCCAGGCAAATTTTATTTGTCAGAACACAAACAAAATATCACAAAACATTTCCTCCTTTTTGTCTAAACAAAAAGTGAAGGTTTAGACTAACATAGAAAAAGTATGTACAATAGTACAATAACTATATACAAATATATACAGGCAATAATTACATTAACAATGTCTAATTCATTAGCATTTGCAAATTCAGAGAAAATATTCCATTATCTGTCCTATCATGGTGAGTCCAAAGTGTTGTACCTAATTCACTTTTTATCCTAATGGGCATTACCAACCAAAAACTATCTTTTGATGTCTCTCAAACTTATACACTTTACATCTCTTTGGTGAGTTTCTTTTCTGAGTCTGGTAACAAGTAAAACTGTAAGTATCTAGTCTTCAACTCCATCAGAGACCTGAGAAGGATATAATATTACCTGAGTAAACAGGAAGTGCAGAACAAACAACTTCCAAAAACAAGAAATGTCAAAAACAGTCAGGTAGTGGTGGCACATGCCTTTAATCCCAGTACTTGGGATGCAGAGGCAGTCAGATGGCAAGTCTGGTCTACAGAGTGAGTTCCAAGAAAGCTAGAAATGTTTCACAGAGAACCTGTCTCAAAAAAACCAAAAAACCAACAAACAAAACCAAAAAAGTGTGTGTGTGTGTGTGTGTGTGTGTGTGTGTGTGTGTGTGTGGTACAGAAACAGCTGGCTAACTGGACACTCACAAAGGTTTCTCTGCAATGTTGGGGCATCCATATTCAGCTTGCAGGCCTAAAATATCTGACAAACTTTTCTGTGAAGCAGAATTTTTGAAGGACTGTCCCACTTTGTCTTGGAAAAGTTTGGCACTTTCTTTTCTGTCCTGCTTGTCTAATTTGGACAGTATACTGTCAGCAGCCGAGGCAAGGGCAGTTTCTTACCCAGTAGCTAACTTTTACTACAAAATAAACTCTGTATGGAGTTTCTTTGATGCCCATCATCTTCTTTGAAGTAGATTGGTGCTGCCAGGAGCTGACATATCTCATTGTCATAAAAAAGAACCTATGTTATTAAAACATCTTAACTACCACATTTTATAGATCTCTGAAGTGTCTGAAGACCATCTGTCTATCTAAAATATATCAGGTGGCTCTTTGGATATGAGACAGAGGATTTGGATATTACTTTAACAAGTTTTGTTTGGGTTTAGAGAAGGAGAGAGCCACGCTTCAACTCCAAAGCCAGCTTTAGTTTTTAATTGAACTGTAAATACAAAAAGACCATTTGCAGTATGTGTTTGTAGAGAACAGCAGAAACAAACATTTGGGAAGATTTAGGAAATTTTATCCTGTTGAAAATGTGATATATCAATAGGCCAATTACTCCTTTTCTTAGAAAATTTTCTCTGGATGATTTATCTTTTTTTCTTTGGTTGTCTCATTTGTCCAGTGTTCTTCAGATTCTTTATCTGGTTGCCTTCATTATTCTGGAAACACAAAAGCAAAGCCCTGTCCTAACCCTAAATTTGGGGAGTTTCCCTTTAGGCAAATTATATCTGATCAAAGGAAAAGCATTTGTTAGTCTTATAAGTTAGTTTAGATCGAATCATCATGTTGGTTGATCAACTATCACCTCTTCTAATCAAGAGGTCTCTCTTTTTCAAATCTAATCTTTATCAATTTTGATGGTATCTATAGCTTTTCTTCTCCTGAGGAATCAAAAGCAAAACCTCTTCCCCAATGTAACACATATCTTTGTTTCCATTCTGAGGTCAACACATCTTTAAAGTGCACAAGCTGACTTAATTCAGTAGTTTTTTCTATTATCCAATGTCTCTACACAGCTACCATTCCTTTCTCATTAGCATTTGGGAAATTTAAAGTTAATAAAGCATTAAGCAATCTATCTCTGGGGGTCTTTCTGTTTATTAAGCATATCTTTTTGAGTTCAATTAGATCTTTCTATAACTACTTGTCCAGTAGGATTGTGTGGTATACCCATAATATACTTTATGTTGTAACACGCAAAAAAATAGTTTCATTTTACTATAGACATATGTTGGAGCATTATCAGTCTTAATTTTACAGGTATGTCCATTATGATCATTACTTCTAATAGATATGTAATTACAGAATCAGCCTTTTCAGAACTCAAAACAGTTGCCTAGTGAAATCCTGAATATGTATCTATAATGTGATATACATATTTTAATTTTTCAAACTCTGCAAAATGAAACATGTCCATTTGCCAAATTTTATTTCTTTGAGTACCATTTGAGTTATTTTCAGCAAATAGTGGAGTTTAGTTATACAAGGAACAAGTAGGATGCCGGGCGGTGGTGGCGCACGCCTTTAATCCCAGCACTCGGGAGGCAGAGGCTGGCGGATCTCTGTGAGTTCGAGGCCAGCCTGGGCTACCAAGTGAGTTCCAGGAAAGGCGCAAAGCTACACAGAGAAACCCTGTCTCAAAAAACCAAAAAAAAAAAAAAAAAAGGAACAAGTAGGACATTTTCTTATAATTTCCTTGGCTTGTTGCCAAATGACAAAAAACTTTTTTCAAACCCTTGCTATTGACATAGTGTTTTTTTATAAAATTCCAAGGCTTCTAGCACATTTCCTACTAATAACTGATCATTTACACCATTACTTTGTGCTAGGGGACCTGGCAGACCCATATGGGATCTGATATGTGTTTTATATATATGTGATGATTCCTATTCCTGACTAGATCCTGTACTCATATAAATAACAAAACTAATTCTGATTCATCAGGAATAAGTTCAATGTGTAAAACAACTCTTTTTGCATATTGAGAGTCAGTAACTATTTTGAGTTTCTGTAAAATCCATTAATACCATGAGAATAGCATATAATTCTGACATTTGGACAGAATCATAAGGGGTTTGAGCCAATTTACTTAAATTTCCTCTTTTGTAACCTACTTTTCCTGATTTATTTACATCATTATAGAATGTAGGGGTTCCAGTTATTGGTGTTCCCTATACAATGTGAGGAAGGACCGAATTGGTTCTCTTTATGAAGTGAAGTCTTTAGCTTTTGGGATATCTGTTGTTAATCTCTCCCAAAAAATTATTGCAAGCTGTTTGTCAATGTTCATTTTCTGCCCATAAAGAGGAAATTTCAGGATTAGTAAAAGGTACTACAATACTTGTTGGGTTCATATCTGTCAATTGATGAAGTCTTAATTTTACTTTTAGAATCAACTCAGAAACCTTTTCCACATATGTTTTAATTTTTTACTCTGTTTGTGTGTAAAAAGTATCCATTCTAAGATAATATCTTCCCTTTGCATTAAAATCCCTGTAGAGGAATGCATAGAGGGTAAAATAATCAGGATGTAATCAAGCTCTGGATTCATATGATCCACATGTGCATTCTGTAATTTCTTTTCCACCAAAGCTAATTCTTTCTTATCTTTAGCTGATAATTCTCTTGGACTATTTAAGTCCTTATCATCTTTTAAAGTTTGAATCAAATTATTCAGTTCTTGAGTTGTTACTCCAATAGTGGGCCATAGATAGGTAATGTTTCCCAGCATTGTTTGAAAGTCACTAAGAGTCCGCAATTGATTTCTCCTGATTTGTACCTTTTAGGGTTGATTTTTTTTTGTAAACCTATTTTATATTCTAGGTAATTAATAGAATCTCATCTTTGTATTTTTTTCAGGAGTGATTTGTAATCCCCAGTGAGGCAAAATTTTCTTTACTTCTTCAAACATTTTCACTTAAGTATCTGCATTTGAATCAGTTTGTAAGATATTGTCCATGTAATGGTAAATTATAGATTGAGGAAACTGTACACAAATAATTTCCAATGGCTGTTGTACAAAATACTGGTACAGGGTGAGGCTGTTTAACATTCCTTTTGGGAGAACCTTCCAGAGATATCTTTTAACAGGCTAAGAATTATTATTAGTAGGCACTGTGAAGGCAAAATTTTCTGTATCCTTCTCTTGTAAAGGTATAGTGAAGAAACAGTCTTTTAAATCAATAACTATAATAGACCATCCTTTAGGTAAGAGAGAAAGCAGGGGAATTCTAGGCTCCAAAGAGCCCATTGGCTGAATCACCTTATTAATAGCTCTTAAATCTGTTATCATTCTCCATTTTCCACATTTCTTTTTAATAACAAATAGAGGAGAATTCCAAGGACTGGTCAATTCCTTAATATGTTGAGCATTAGCTTCTCCTGTACCAGCTGTTCTAAGACCTATAATTTTTCTGATATCAAAGGTCATTTTTTCACCCAGACAGGTTTGTCAGTCAAACATTTTAAAGGTAGGGCTGTTAGTACCTTTGAAATATCAACAGCTGCTATGCCCTGTTTCTGTACAACCTGTATGGTTGGTGACTGTTCTGTATAACACATTTTAATATTTTTCACAGAAATATACATTAGGTTATGATTTGTTCTGAGATTGGAGGAATGTCAATCTGGGCATTCCATTGCTGTAACAAATCATGTCCCCATAAATTCATTGCTATATTAGCCATATATGGCTTTAATTTTCCTCTCTGGCCCTGTACATTTGACCCATATTATGTTTTGTTTTACATGAGATAAAGTTCTGATCCCTAAAAGTTGAACATTTACCTCCTGAAGAGGCCAATTTGGTTGCCATGATTCTGGGACAATTATTGTTACATATGCCCCTGTGTCTATAAGACCTTCAATTACAATGTCATTTATTCATACCTTAGCTTTGGTCTTTATCATTTATAGAAGTCTGCCAAAATATTTGCTTTATAGTTTCTCCTGAAATTTTTGTTTTATCTTCTTCTTTTTTTTTTTTTGTTGTTTTTTTTTTTTTTCGAGACAGGGTTTCTCTGTGCAGCTTTGAGCCTTTCCTGGAACTCACTTGGTAGCCCAGGCTGGCCTCGAACTCACAGAGATCCGCCTGGCTCTGCCTCCAGAGTGCTGGGATTAAAGGCGTGCGCCACCACCGCCCGGCTGTTTTATCTTCTAAAGCTGTTTTATCATCCAGAGCAGTATGATTCTTTACAATAGGCATTAGATTCTTTAATTTCTCTGGGGAGGAGTTTCCCCTATGGTGACAGGGAATGACTGAACCAAATTTGACATGAGGTCCTACCAGGGCCTTCCAAGGTGTTTCTTGATGGCAAAGGGTTACCCTGTCTGTCCTTGTTGATCTACATTCATTGATCCAGTGTTGGAATACTCCAGAAGAAGGGTCCTTCTGTTTTGATTATTCCTAGAAAAAAGATTGTTTCTAGGAATGCCCTGTCTACAGTCCCTTTTTAGATAACCTTATTTGCCACAATTAAAACACCTGATATTTTGATTTTTCTTCAAGCCTCTGGAAATCACCTCTCCTAACCAAGCACTATCGTGGTTATGAGACTGAATATTGATTGTATCTTGGATCCATTCATCTATAGGTGCTGATCTTGCCTTTAAAGGCCTAATTACCCCTTTGCATTGTGAATTAGCATTTTCAAAAGCCAAAGATTCAATTATTGTTTGTCTAGCTTCTCAACTTGGTATCATTCTATTTATAGTTGAAGTCAATCTTTGTAAGAAATCAGTTTTTTTTCAGCCCTGTATAACTTCAATAAATGACTCAGTTCTCTTTCCAACTTCTTCAATTATGTTCCAATTATTTAAAGTTTCTGCATGGCATAGAGCCAGGGTGTGGTCATCACATAGAGACTGTCTTTACATCAGCATAATCATCCTCTCTAAGAAGCTGGTCTTGGGAGATTTCAATACCTAAAGCCTTCATTGTTCAATGGTTCTAGCCTCATCTTCCCACCATGTCCTCCACTGTAACTGAGGAACAACTTCCAATATTGCTGTAGCTAAATCTTTCCAGTCTTGTGGGATAATTCTGTTACTAGTTGACCATGAATTTAACATCTGCTTCACAAAAGGTGAATGCATACCATATGAGGCTATCACTTCCTTAAGTCTCCTCAAATCTAACATTTCCACAGGAGTCCCATCAGCTCTTGCATAGCCTTGGGGATACCTGTCATTTGGCAGTTGTTCTTGTAAGGTGACTGGGTAAATTAAGGTTTGTTGTTTGATAACCCTGGACTGTTCCTCTTTAATTTTATAATGTAATGGTGAGGTTAGTTTTCCTTTAAATTTCTCTGTCTGGGTCTGAATATCTCTATGATCTGTTTTAATAAGTTTTTCTAAGGCTTGTATCTTGGCACTCATATCGACTAACATTTTTAGGCATAAAACAAGAATTATCAAAATGATAATTAACATATGTTAATCCCATTTAATTTAATTATCCCTTCATTTAATTGTTCCATTTTTAAACCATTCATTGTGTAATCATACAGAGACCTAACTCCCTCAATTGTAGTAGTGTTTCCTATTTTTTAATGTGAGAAAAGTCTCTCTCTCTCTCTCTCTCTCTCTCTCTCTCTCTCTCTCTCTTTTAACTAATTGCCCCCTTTAAGAATTCCCAATTGTCTCACCAAATCTGCTGCTGCTAATGGTGAAGATGATGGTGAAGTGTGAGGCTGACTGCTGCTGCATAGAACAGTAGAAGCCTGAGTGGATGTCAAGGCAGCTACCTAGTGTGGCAGCAGCTCCAGTGTGGGATCCAGCAAAAGCCCACAACCCACTGGTAGAAGGAGCCAGCTGTTTGAAAAAATGGGCATCATGGGGAAGAAGCATGAGTGGTGGAAGCTGCCTGATGGTAGAGATGGCCAGTGGTGAGGGGCTAACTCCAGCAGCATTTGGAACCTAAGTGCCTGTGGAGTTAGCTGCAGAGGCTGCAACAGAAAAATTCCAAACTCTCCCAGAGGGCTTGGGGAAAAAAAGAAAAACCTAGGCCATAGGGCAGTGACTCCTCAGAGTACCCATGTGCAGCTCCAGCATGTGCCGGTAGTGTGCATGTGCAAAGCCAGGGGCAAGTGGCTTTTTTATGAATCTGTGACCCAAAAGTTGGATGCCAGATGAAGCATGATCCTGATTAGCCTTATCAATAAAAACCAGGAGTCAGATATTGGGGTAAAAGCTGAAAGATCAGAGAAGCAGAGCAGTAGCTACCAGATACTTCTTACCTCTTCAAATCCTCATACCAAAAAGAGACAAGATCCTTTCTCTGCATACCTTATCACTTCCTGTCTCCTGTCTGTACAGATCTCCAGACTTCTATGGTTAAGTAGTGGTAGTTTTGCTTTCTGATCTCCAGGCCAGCTTTTTTTTTTTTGTCAGAATACAAACAAAATATCACACAACAGCTCAGTAATGCCTTTAGACACAGCTCATCTGTACTCAAAAGAAGGGCTCTTCTCTCTGCCCAGCTATATAGTCCAGGCAAAAGAGTATTCTCATGGCTCTCTTGCCTCCTGGTGTTTGGAGAGGACATTGCAAGAATCATCACTTTGATGATGATGTTCTATTGGTTTAAAACAGCAAATGAAAGAAGGACTGGGTACCAGTTTTTCTAGGTCAGGGAGTAGTTGCACATCCCTGTAATCTCAGGCCCCTAGACAAGAGGACTATATTATGTTTCAGGCCATTCTGGGCTGTGAAGTGAATTTTAGGATAATTAGTCTGACATATTGAGACCCTTTCTCAAAATAACTAACAAAAGGCATTCCCAGCTGACCCTATGTTTGGTACTGTGCTCACTTGGGGTGAGTACAGGAGGGAGCACAGGCTGAGGTGGAAGGGCTTGAACTCTAACCCCACAGTAGCTTTGGAGCTGTAAAACAGTGTACATCCAGTCCCATCCTTCCTTGAGATTCTTCCCAAACCTGGATATATGCTTCTTGCAGGGCAGGGATTAGAAAGGTGATTTCTACCATTGTTTCATAGAACTATAGTTGGAAGGTCAGGGGGTCTGTAGTGCCTCACAGCCTCCTCTATCAGCATATCACCAAACTCAGGGATGACCTTGTAGACCTGAAGCTATTCAAGGTGAGGGAATAAGTTTAGGTCACAGACATTTTCTGATACCCAAAAGGTTAATTCCTCCCTCACACTTATTAATTCATCCCCCAATGCTCACACCTATCTCAAGAGATTTCACACTTAGTGTAGCTGACTTTGGTTTCTAATTTGCTTTGAAGACTTTAAGGCCCAAAGGTCATGGAGATGAGGTAATTGGTTCAGAGTAGTTATGCTTTTTGTATTCCATACCCATTGACCCCATTTCTACACAAAATAAGTATTCAATAAAAGTCAGAATTCCCTTTTCACTCTTGCCACCCAGGCAGTATCCAGAACACCCAGGTCTGTCTGTTCACATCCAGACATATTGGAGCATATATTAGGCAGGGAGGACTGGCTCATTTTTCTAGTAAGGGAAAAGAAAAATTTCAACATTTTCAACTGAGTGTGTGGGCGCTGCAAATCTCACAGTGTACACTGTGTGCATTGTGGCCAGTATGAAACTGTTCCCACTTCCCCATGCTGAAAAGTGACAGTTATAGGAACCATTCAACCTCCTCACATGATTCTAAAGACAGTGGGGATCATATGTACAATTTGCTGACCAAGGAGAACACTCCACTGGTATGAGGCAGAGGGGTATGGGTTGTGTCCCTTGAGATCCTCAGCATCTCAAGGACCTTTCTCCAAAACTGATCACATACTCAGACACAAAGCAAGTCTCCACAAATACAAAAAAATTGAGATAACACCCTGAATCCTATCTGACCACCATGGATTAAAGCCAGAGATCAACAACAACAGAATAAGCAGAAACCCATGGAAACTGAATAACTCTCTACTTAATGAAAAATGAGTCAAGACAGAATTTACAAAGAAATTGCAGATTTTCTAAATTGAATGAAAATGAATATATAACACATCCAAACTTATGGAACACGTTGAAGGCAACTTTGTAACATAAAATATCTACATAAAAAATGGAACAATCTCACACTGGTAACTCAGCAGCACACGTGAAAGCTATATTAGAATAAAAAGAAGAAATCACATCTGGTAGGAGTAGATGGTAAGAAGTAATCAAACTGAGGGCTGAAATTAATAATATAGAAACAGACAAAAAGCAATACAAAGTATCAATGAAACAAAGAGTTGGTTCTTTGAGAAAAATCAATAATATTGATGAATCCTTATTGAAAACAAAAACTAATAGGTAGAGACCGAAGATCCAAATTAACAAAACTAGAAACAAAAAGCAACAGACAACAAATAAATCCAGAGAATCATAAGAACATACTCTAAAAACTTGAACTCTGTCAAATTGAAGAAACTAAAAGAAATGGATAATTTTCTCAATATATAGCACTTACCAAAGTTAAATTAAGGTCAGATAAGCAATTTCAACAGACTTACAATCCCTAGTGAAACCAAAGCTGTCATTAAAAGCCTTCCAACCAAAAGAAGACCAGGGCCAGATGGTTTTAGTGTAGAATTCTACCAGACCTTCAAGAAGAGATAATACCAGTACTCCTCAAATTATTCCACAAAAATAGAAACAGAAGGAATGTTGTCTAATTCACTTTATAAAGCCAGTTACCTCAGATCCAAACTACCTAAAGATTCAACAAAGAAAGAGAATTACAAACCATTTTTTCCATAAGCATGGATGTAAAAATTCTCAATAAATTACATGCAAACCAAATCCAAGAATACATAAAAAGATCATCTACCATGATCAAGCAGGCTTTATCACAGAGATGCAGGGATGATTCAACATAGGTAAATTGACAAATGTAATCCACCATATAAACTAATTGAAAGAAAAAAATCCTCATTATCATCTCATTAGATATAGAAAAGGCCTTTGACAAAATCCAACACCCCTTCATGATAAAAGTCCTGAGGAGATTAGGAGCATACCTCAAAATAGTAAAGGCACTTCACAGCAAGGCCATAGACAACATTAACTTAAATGGAAAAAAATCAAAGCTATTTTACTAAAATAAAAAGCAAGACAAAGTTGTACACTATCTCCATACTTATTTAATATAGCACTTGAATTCTAAGCTAAAGCAATAATAATAACAGCTGAAGAAAATCAAGGAGATATAAATTGGGAAGGAAGGAGTCAAAGTACTTGTATTTGCAGATGATATGACAGTATGCATAAATGACCTGAAAAAATTCTACCAGGAAACTCCTACAACTGACAAGCACTTTCAACAAAGTAGCTGGATATAAAATTAACTCACAAAAATCAGTCACCCTCCTATATACAAGGGAAAAAAGGACTGAGAAATAAATCAGGGAAATCTCTTTCTTAACAACCTCAAATAATATAAAGTATCTTGAAGTAATTCTAGTTGAGCAAGTGAAAGACTTTTATGATAAAAACTTCAAGTCATTGAAGAAAGAAATTGAGGAATATATCAGAAGAGGGAAATATCATGGTTCACTAGGATTAACATAGTAAAAATGACCATCCTATAAAAAGGAATCCATAGATTCAATGCAACTTTCACCAAACATCAAGGTAATTCTGCACAGAATTGCAAAGGACAATTTCCAACCTCATATGGAAACTCTCTCTCTCTCTCTCTCTCTCTCTCTCTCTCTCTCTCTCTCTCTCTCTCACACACACACACACACACACACACACACACACACCTAAGATAGCCATGGGGCTGACCTGGACAATCTGCACATGTGTTGTAGTTGTATGGTTTGGTCTTCTAGTGGGACCCCTGGCAGAGGGAGTGGGGCCTGTCTTTGACTCTGTTGCCTGCTCTTAGGACCCTTTCCTCCTGTTGGGTTGCCTCATCCAGCCTTAATAGGAGAGGAGGTACCTAGTGTTATTGCAACTTGATATCCCATGGATGGCTGATATACTAGGAAGGCCTGCACTTTTCTTAAGGGAAGAGAGAGTGAGTGGATGGGGGAAAGGAGAGAGATTGGGAGGAGGGACTGAGAGAAGAGGAGGGAGGGAGGGGAAACTGTGATAATGCTGGGAAAATTTAATTAATTGATTATTAATTAAAAAATCAAAAATAGCTAAAACAATCCTGAATAATAAAAGAACAGCTGGAGGTATCACCATTTCAAGTTGTACTACAGAGTTATAGTAATAGAAATAGCATGGTATTAGTACAAAAACAGACATATTGACCAATAAAATCAAGTCCACACATCTATGAATATCTGATTTCTGACAAAGGGGCCAGAAGCACACACTGGAAAAAGACAGCATCTTCAACAAATGGTGTTGGTCAAACTGGAGGGCTGCATGTAGAAGACTCCAAATAGATACATGCTTATCACCCTGAATAAAATTCAACATCCAATGGATCAAAGACCTCGATCTAAAATCAAATACACTGAACCTGATAGAAGAGAAAGTGGCGAATAGCTTTGAACTCATTAATACAGGAAAAGACTTTTTGAAGAGAATCCCATCAGCACAGGCACTAAGATCAACAATTAGTAAATAGGACCTCATGAACTTCTGTAAGGCAAAAGACACCATCAGTCTTACAAAGTGGCAGCCTACAGAATGGGACAATTTTTTTTTAAACCAACTTCACATCTGATAGGGAGCTAATATTCAAAATATTTAAAGAACTTAAGAAACTAGATATTAAGAAAACAAATAAGCCAACTAAAAATGGGGTTCAGATCTAAAACAGATAATTCTCAATAGAGGAAACTCAAATGGCTGAGAAACACTTTAAAATGTGCAACATCCTTAGCCATCAGGGAAATGCAAATCAAAACTACTTTGAGATTTCATCTTACACCTGTGAGAAAGACTAAGAGCAACAAAACAAGTGACAGCTCCTGTTGGTCAAGATGTGAAGTAAGAGGAAGACTCATCCATTGCTGGTGGGAGTGCAAACTTGAACAGCCACTATGGAAATCAGTGTGACAGCTCCTCGGGAAGATGGCAATGGGTCTGCCTCAAGATCCAGTTATACCACTACTAGGCATATACCCAAAGATGCTTCATCCTAGCACAGAGACACCATCTTCATTGCTGCTCAAGTTATAATAGTCAGAAATTGGAAACAACCCAGATGTCCCTCTACAGATGAATGGATAAAGAAACTGTGGTATATTTACATAATGAAGTATTACTCAGTTGTTAAAAATATGATATCATGAAATTTGCAGGCAAATGGATGGAACTAGAAATAAATCATCCTGAGTATGGTATCCTAGACACAGAAAGGCAAATATTGTATGTATTTGTTTATACATGGACATTAACTGTTAAGTCAGTGATAACAAAGCTACAATCTGTGGCACCACAGAGAGAAGATATAGAGCAAGGGACTAGAGGGAACAGTTTGATCTCATTAGGAAAGGGAAATATAATAGAGACAGCTGAAATTTAGGGGCATTTGAGGGGTAGTAAGGTAGTCTAATAGAGTAGATACTCCCTAATATATATATTTCACATATCTATTTATACATATAATTTCAAATATATTTCATACATGAAAGTAATTTAAAGAAATTGCCAAAATATGAGGGAGACAAAGTTCCAATTGGCCTTCCTTTTTCATGAAATGAAGCTTCAGGTACCAGGATAAGGTTATGACTAATTGTGTTGTTGGCCAAAAAAGTCCCATGGGAATCCTTAAAGAAACCAGGTTGTTGCCAGTACTATATGTTACTCTCCACAAACTAGCAAGTCCCCACTGCTGAAGACAACACCTACACAACCCATGAACAAGCAAGAGTCCAGCTGGTGCCTACATAGAGCCTTCACTCCTACATTCTAGTGTCTTTGGTACAGGAAGGTACTCTGCATGCAGCAAAACAAGAAATGTAAACAGCAAACCAGTCACAAGCCCTTTGATCTACAATGATGTCCTACCTGCAAGATATACTAGGGAAATAGTGGAACAAAGCTTGTGGGAGTAACCAACCAATATCTGGTTTGACTTAAGGCCCACTCCATGAGATGGAATCTATGATCAACACTGCTTGGGTGACCAAGAACCAGAGACCAGATATCCCAGGGACCTAGGGTAAAACCAAGTACTACTGGTCTGGAAAAGGAAAAAGACAAAGACAAAGAGTAGTGATTAAATGACTCCTAATAATATTCTGCTATACTCATAAGTCAGTGCCTTGCTTAGCCATCATCAGAGGAATGGCCTCCTACTGCAGCTATGAACAAATGCAGGGACCCACAAGCAGACATTGCACGGATGGTGACAGACCTCAGAACACTCAGTCCTAAATGGGGTGTCTCCATCAAATTCTCCCCTCAGAGCTCAGGGAACCCTGCAGAAGAGATGGCAGAAAGACTGTAAGAGCCAGAGGGAATGGAGAACACCAAGAAAACAAAGCTCACATGAACTCACAGAGACCAAAGCAGCCTGCAGAGGTCTGTACCAGGTCCTCTCAGTATATATTATGGCTTCAAGTTTAGTGTTTTTATGGGATTCCTGAATGTGTGAGTGAGTAGATTTGATTCTAGTGCCTTATCTCAGGTTCTTTTCCTTGATTGGTTTGTTCTGTCCAGCTTTGATGTAATAGTTTTTGATTTATCATATTATGTTTTATTTTGTTATATTTTAATATTATCTCTTAGAAGTCTGTTCTTTTTTAATGAGAAAAGAAAGGAAGCGGATCCAAATGGTAGGGAAGAGGGGGAGGAACTGGGAGGAGTGTGTGTGTGGAACCATAACCAGGATATATTAAGTGAGAAAAGAATCTATTTTCAATAAAAGGGGAAAAAAGAAATTTTAAAAAGAAGAAAACAAAATTAAAAGTTGAAAATGTCTCCTCAATAAAAAGTGCATATATGGAAATAAAAGTTCACAGAATCACTTGCAAATGGACACCATTTGTACACACCCAGATAATCAGTGTTGGCAAAGGTATGATGTCATTGGAGCCTCACACATGGCTGGAAGAGATTCAAAATGGTATAGTCATTTTAAAAGTCAGGTTGGCAATTTCTTCAAAAGTTAAACACATATTTGGGCTTAGATTCAATAAATCTACTCTCAGGTTTCTAGCTTAAGGATATGAAAGTATATCACAGACACTTATGCTTGAAATGTTCATAACTGCTTGATTAAAAGTAGTTTAAAAACAAAACTCCCTCAGGTGCACACTGTTGAGTGCTGTTCCAGACTGTGACTTGCACTAAGACACTCTTGTACAAGGAGCAGTTGACTGTATGTTGAGAATGGAGGATGACCTGCACCCTGTTAGACACATAACCCCAGAGGTCATGCTGTCCTGTGGTTGGCCTTCAATACAGCGGACTAGAAATGAAAAGCTTGTTAATCCACAAGAATTTCTCCTTGAAGTCAGAAGTAGAAGTGTGGGGCTATCTCGATGTCTAGGATGAAGGATTCATTGTCTCATTAACACACTAAAAAATTCTTTGTAGAAGAATACAGGTTGAGCACAATTTTGCACCTTCAGATAATGATATCAAGTACAAGACAGGACATTTATTAGTTAGGCCAAAAGAATACAGTGACAATTAGGTAAGAATGAAAGTCATGCATATGAACTATCAATGAGAAGATGGGGACCAGAAAATTGAAAAAAGCCAGGATGACCAATCCTTACAAAGACAGGTTGTCAGGGAAACGGGACAGGAATCTCCTCTACTGGACATGTTTAAACCTTCTGACATTCTCATCCTACTTGTATGACACACCCTACAGTCAAACATCTTCATAGATGTTATGTGTAGGGATGGGCATCGCAGAGTCAGCAGAACTCTTTGAGGTAAGAACAAAACTCAGCAGACACAAAGGAACCAGCTCTACTCCTCTGGATGTAGACACACACACACACACACACACACACACACACACACACACACACACACAGAGAGAGAGAGAGAGAGAGAGAGAGAGAGAGAGAGAGAGAGAGAGAGAGAGAGAGAGAGAAACATGCACACACAGACATACACAGACACCCCCCAGACACACCCAGACACACACACACAGAGCTTCAAGCTCAAAAAGCTAATAAATACCCAGACCCACTTCTGATAAAATTTATACCACTTGCCAGCTTAGGACAGAAGTAGATTACATTTATAGATTGTCTTAAATATTTTTGGTGACATTTGATTTACAAACACAATAGGCAGAGGCATTTTCCATCATTCACAACCTTAGTGGCTGATATGGGGACCTCTAGGTGTTATGTTCTGAAAGTTTATGCATCACACAAGTTCAAAGCTAGTCTCAAATGGGATGTTAATGGGAGTCAGGTCTTTAGGAGTTGTCACAGGGCATAGGAGATCAAAAAAGCCAGGAACCAGAATTGGATCTAGGGTCTTGCACAAGCTAGATAAGTTATCTACCACTGAGCTGTATTCTCAAAATCTGGGGCAGGGGATATTTGTTCCTTAATAATTTCAAATGTGAACATAATGTGTCCACATCTTGAACACCATTATGTATACCATCTGCCCTGTTGAAGACACTGGTTCAATCTTTTGCATAGAGAGCTAGCTCTCACCATAAAGCACATACACTGGTATAGTCAACATGAGCTTCATGGTCTCCAAAACTATGAACACACTTCTACTGTTTACAAGACACACATGTTATAATACATACATGTTTACAAATGTATACAGCATACATATTCCTGAGATGCAGCATGTGCATATAGAATGGGTAGGCCTTTGGTTCCTGAGATCACTAAACCCTCCTGCTTTAGTCTTCCAAGGAGCTGAGTCACAGACATCTAATCTCAGGACTGAATTAGCTAGACGCTTGAACTGATGAGGACAGCAGGGCTGAGACTTTTCAGAAGTGTTGTAAGTCATTTGTAGATTAAGAGAAAACTTAGTGGTTGGTAAGAAATGGTCATGGAAATTTAACACCCAACCAGCTCCAGTGTAGACAGTTACCCCAAAGATTCTAAAGGGGGCACAGAGAATTGGATATAGGGTCTTACACATGTCAGATAAGTGTTCTACCACTAAGTTGTAATCCCAGAACACTGGGATTTTTTTTATTCTTTGGTAATTTCATACATGAATACAAGGTGTCATACGCATTCCTACCCCCATCACACCTGAGATGCTGCAAACTTCCACCATATTCTCCTTCCAACTTCATTATTTCTCCTCCTCCTCCTCCTTCTTCTCTCCTTCTTTCTTTCTTTCTTTCTTTCTTTCTTTCTTTCTTTCTTTCTTTCTTTCTTTCTTTCTTTCTTTCTGTCTGTCTTCTCCTCCTCCTCCTCCTCTTCCTCCTTCTCCTTCTCCTCCTTCTCCTCCTCCCCTCCACCCTCTTTTATAGCTCACTAAGTCAAATTAGATTTTTTTTTTTTATCATTTTTTTGCTTCTTTTTGTTTTTTTCAAGACAGGGTTTCTCTGTGGCGCCCTGGCTGTCCTGAAACTCACTCTATAGCCCACCCTGGCTTCAACACAGAGATCCATCTGCCTCTGCCTCTCCAGTACTGAAATTAAAGTTGTGTGCCACTGCCACTACCCAGCCATTTTTTTGTACTTTTTAGTCTGGAGACAGACCATAATTAAATTTCCCAGCCTTTCCTGGAGCTAGTTATATAGATCAAATAGTTCTTAACTTATGTACCCTTGCCTCAGTCCTCTGAGTAGCTGGCATTGAAAATTTGTGTCATCTGATATGACTTTATTTTAT
This sequence comes from Peromyscus eremicus, assembly GCF_949786415.1. Lineage (NCBI taxonomy): Eukaryota > Metazoa > Chordata > Mammalia > Rodentia > Cricetidae > Peromyscus > Peromyscus eremicus. The sequence goes on from NC_081420.1 coordinate 103,403,568, forward strand.
TTTTTAAGATGCTGGACATCACATCTATGGCCTTTTATATAGGGAGAAGCCCTCTACTCCTGCTATATCCCTATCCACACAACTTTTTAAATTGTTTAATACATGTGTCTCATGACTTAGCAATTCTGCTCTAGGTTGTAAATCCAAAAATTGAACACATGTGATCACATGAAATCATGTGTAAGAATATCCATACAGTTTTATCAAAACCCAAACAAAGGATGGGAGGCCCATGTCTATAATTCAACCACCCAGGAAGCCAAGCAGTATGATCACGAGGTCAGGGCCCACCTGGGTTATGCAGAGACCTTGTCTCAAAATAGAAGAGCAAATAAGCAAGTGAAACAGTTGTGCATAGATTTGGTAAGTGGATAGAATGTGTCATGTGCATACTTGGATGGCTCTTCACCATAAAAGGAAAGGAAAACATTATTTGAAGTGATATAGCCAGTCAGAAATACTTATATTGGATTGGAGACAAACTCCAATATAGCAACCTAAAGTAATGCCATGTGTACTTTGAAAAAGGGTTAAAGGAAGTGAACAAGAGCAAAGGGGCCCGAGGAAAGCATTTTGGGAAGTGGGGGGTGCTGTTCTAAATATGATGTGGTGGCACTTGCATGCCTTGAGAATTTTCTCAGATTTACTAAACTGTACACCTGAAAGAGATTAATTGCATCTAAGCAAACTATAGTAGTTTGAGGAATAGTTCATAGGTAGAGTATTTGCTAACATGCACAAGCCCTAAAAACAATCCCTAACCCCATAAATACAATCCACATTCAAGCTACTAAAAATGAGATAATTATTAAAACTCTAAAACACATTCTGATATTGGTAAAATTATTAAGGTCACTCCACATAGTTAAAAGGGAGGTTTATTAGTGGCGTAACTTACAAATGAAGGGATAGGTAGGTCGCAGGGTCTGAAGGAAGGTGTGTCACAGTCCAGTGGTGTTCTGGAGAACTCTGCTTGGTCAACCTCCACCGTCCAGGGTCCAGAAACAGAAAGAGTGGCACATCTGGATCTCAGGTCTTCAGGGCCCTCTTTTGGCCCCACCTTGTAGGTGTGACAGTTACTGAAGCCTCAGTGGGGGTTGGAACTTCCAGATCAAAGCTGGAATGGCTACCCACTACATCTCCCCCTTTTGTCTAAATAAGAAGGTTCTAACTTAATACAAGACTATATACAAAGGAATGGTTATCAAATATTGTCCAGGAGTAATGAGGGATAATGACCTAGATAAGTTGGAAATACAATCAATGCGAACAATATCAAGCAAGAAACACATACTAAAATCCAGAGAAGTCTAGAGCGTAGGTAAATGGTTTGTTACAACGATCATTCCAAAAGGTGTCCTATCCTAAAGAACCTGAATCTAATACTTAATATGGTCTATCTAAGATTATATATATACTAAGTTGTAACTGTAACTGCTAGTCTTCAACCCCATCAAAGACTTGAGAAGGAATATGATGGTACCTGAGAAATGGAAGACGGATGCAAGCAACTTTTGGGAATCTTGCAAGAGTAGACAGAGACAGCTGGCAGCCTGGACAGTCACCTAATATTTCTCAGCATTGTTGGTGCATTCAAATTGGCTGCAGGCCTAGAGTATCTGACAGACCATTTTCAGAAGCAGGAATTCTGAAAGACCATCTTACCCTGTCTTGGCAGAGTTCAGAAGTCACTTTTCCTTGTGTCCCGCTTGTCCAGAAAGGACAGCATTCGTACTGCCAGCAGTTGAGGCAAGGGCAGTTCTTTGCCCAGTAGGCCATTTGTGCCAAGAAGACAAACTTCCAAATGGAAATGTCTTAGAAGCCCAACATTCTCTCGGGATCAAATTGGTGCTGCCAGGAGCAATTGTGTCTCACGTCAACAGAATTCTAAGTTATTTAAATGCCATATTCTCTAGGTCTATGAAGTGTTTGAAGATTACCTGTCTATCTGACCTATGTATCTGTAAATCTGGATAACCTAACTAACGTAAGTATAGAGATAACAAGCATAGGTGACTATAAATCTATAAGTCTTATCTATCGAAATAACCTAAGGACTAAGGCTTCATGTAAACAAAGTAAACAGTCTGTAAGCAAATGTACGGTAAAAGGACAATGACTTCAAAATTGTGACAATACACAAGATATTATAACAGAGGTAGGAATATATAGTGCAATATGCAATATGACAATAATCTTAAATAAAAATCAATATACAGAATATCCTAAACAGAAGTAGAACATACATAAAGTATGACATATAAATTTACATTTGCATCAATATACAAATATTTCAAATAAGAGTAGAAATATATGTACATTACAACAAATATAGTTCTGTATTTGTATCAATATACAAATTATCTTAAACAGGAATATAAAAATAGTTTACATTTGTATTAACATATAAGAATCCATAACAGTGCAAATTACCATGCATATTATCTAAGGCTGCTATTTTACTAAATTTGTTTACTAGTATATACAATAATCTACCATAATATCTTATATCTATCCATTCCATTTCTTCTTCTCTCTCTCTTTTTTTGAGACACTTTTTCTTTTCTTAAGGAGAATACTGAGTTTAATATTTTCTTCCACTCCCAACCCTATAACCATCATCCATAACCCTGAGAAATATGAAACCTTAGGGAGAAGGGGCATCATTTTCTTAGAATTGCTTCCTGCTGTTTTGGGGATGATGGTATCTCTGTTGGATATTGTGAAAAAGCTCAGATAGTTAAATCTCAGTTAGACTAACTGTAGATTCCACAGCAAGTCTTAGAGTAATGGGTAAGATTGTCTGAAATTCTAGCAAGAAGTGTAGTATCATGATGATTACCATGGCATCATTCCGGATTGGGTAGAGTTGTTGTTGTTGGGGCCCCACCTTCCTTCTGGAGACTTCAGAGATTGCTATTGGAAAACTTATTTTTTATTAAAATGGAAAGTTTGGATTTAAAGAGGACATAACATGTAAGAAAGGATTCTGAGAAATCAAGAGTAAGCATGGAGAGAATTAGAATCTTGAAGACAATGGTCCCTTTTTATTGGTTTCCTTCTGTCCCACACCAGAAAGCTCTTCTGATATGGGACTGAAGAATCTCTCAACCTGTTCTTTTAGCAACATGCATGGGTTTAGAGAAGGAGTGAGCCAATTCCATCTCCAAAGCCAGCTTGGTTTATAATTGAATTGGAATCATAACTATTCTAGATTGATAGAGATATAGCTGTTAGACAGTGAGATTTTACCCTGTGTAGATTGGTACCAATAGATTCTTTCTTTCTGCTGTAAACATCTGGATATCCAAAGCCTTATGCTTTGTGGAAGATGGGTATTTCCATTATTGTGGAAAGACAAAAACAGAACCCTACCCCAACCTTTGATTATTAAATTTTTCTTACAACTTGTAGAGATGTCACATTGGTGGATGATCTTTTACTTCTCCTCATCAAGGGGTTTCTCCTGTTCGAATCGAATTTTTATTAATTTTGTTGGTATCCATAGCTTTTCTTCTCCTGCAGAAACAAAAGCAAAACCCTTTCCCCAACTCAGAACATATCCAGCTTTCCATTCTGAGGTCAGCACATCCTTGAAATAAACTGGTTGGTTTAGCTCAGGAGTTTTGTCTGTCGTCCAGTGTCTCTCGGCAGATGAAGGCAGGAGTCGAGATGGTGGGGAGCCAGAGCCTGCACTCAGGGAGGAGGGGAATGTTTTACTCACAGCGGTTTTTTGCTGGTCTGGGGGCTAAGCTAGGGAACTGAGACCAGACTAGCTGCTCCCTTTTTGGGGAATGGAACCGTGTAGGCGTTCCCTGGTTATATGGAACTTTGCAGGCGGGGTTAAGTACCCGCCAGCAGGGGAGGAGGCTGAGGGCGGGAGCCACCCAGGCCTTTGGAATTTGTCCCATGTTGGGTGCCAGATATTGGTGAAATTATTAAGGTCACTCCACGTAGTTAAAATGGAGGTTTATTAGTGGCGTAACTTATAAATGAAGGGATAGGTAGGTCGCAGGGTCTGGGGAAGGTGTGTCGCAGTCTGGTGGTGTTCTCTGGAGAACTCTGCTTGGTCAACCTCCACCATCCAGGGTCCAGGAACAGAGAGAGTGGTGCATCTTGGGTCTTCAGGACCCTCTCTTGGCCCCACCTTATAGGTGTGACAGTTACCGAAGCCTCAATGGGGGTTGGAACTTCCAGATCAAAGCTGGAATGGCTACCCACTACATTCTGATTCCCTGTTTGTAGTTTAGTGTGTATGTACAGAACTGTAAAGCAGAGGCAAGCTAGCAGTAGGAACGTCAATAAATGCTCTACATATAGAATGGAAATAACCGGCATGCTCAGTCTCACTAACAGGAAAATCTTCCCTGCCCCCAGTTCAAGTCAGCAGGGACCTAATGTTGTCCTTGGGATGCCATTGTTTACATAATATACCAGGAGAGAGCACAAGATGTAATCCTTGAGATCTCCAGCCAGAGACTTGTTTCTCTCTACACAGCAAATCTGTGGGCATCTGGACCCTGGATTTCTCAATCTACAAAACTGTACTTTGTTACTGTTTATAAGTTACTGAGGTTATGGTTTCTGTTTTATTTCTGAGATGTGGGTCTTGTTATATTTCCCTGGGCTTATGTAATCCTCCTGCCTCAGCCTCCAAGAATCTGAGGCTACAGACACTAAGAGCCCAGTTCGTAGTTTATTGTCTATTGGGAATAGCATTGTGACTTATGAAGGCAATGGGGTTTAGGGAAATCAGGTTTTCTACTGGCAACTGACAAATATGAGAAAGTATGGACTTGCTTTGAGAGGACATGGGATTTCCTGTAGTCAACAGTGTCTGAAGCTTCTGTTTCATTTGAAGAGGGTCTGAGGCTTGGAAAGGAGGAGAGAGAGGATGGAAGGAAGGAAATAATGGAAGGAAGAAAGAAAGGAAGGAAGAAAGAGTGAGGGAAGGAGGGAACTAATAATTTAAACAAATAATTAAGTTAGGAAGGAAGGAGGCTAATCCCACTGAAACATTAAAGAAGATGGGGACACTTCAGGACTCACACATCCACACTGTTATGGGAGCATTTATTAAGTCTAATAAAGTTTGCCCAGACAGATAAGGAATAATGCACAAAGGGTTTGTCATACAAATCTGAAAGGGAAAATGCTGAGATTAGAAGTGCTTATGTGAGTGTTGAAACAAATAAAAATAAATAAATTGACTTTGTAACCTCAGGATGACCCCATCTGCGCTCAACCAACCACATCTTTCCTGTCACAGGGCCCTAAAGCTCTGTATGCTTGTTCTGAGTCCCCTTTAGTTCCTGGATCTTCTGGGGGCAGAGTCTATGTCCAGAACTGCAGTCTTCTGGCCTCTAGGGCTCAGCCCACTGCAGGCTGGATGTCCAGCTGCAGGTTCTGCTCATCATGCTCCAACTCTGGCTGGTAGGGTAGACCCTCACTGTTGGAGTTCTTTTTGATATACCACCCAGCAGGGAATGGTAAGGTCTCTCTCATCCAAAGCCTAATCCCTTGATTTGGGTCAGAGCAGTGGATGAGTAGGCCAAGGGCCTGAGAGGACAGATGGACTGGTGTACTGATATAGAATACAAGTGTCTTTCACCAGTGTTTGCTTTGTATGAAGCAAGGGAAGCTGTCTAGTTTTGTGTCTCCCTCTCAGAGGCAAAATATAAAGAACAGTACCACAGTACTGTGACTCACCTATCAGTTCTCTGTGGGATAAGCAGTAGCTGAAAGTTAGAAGGTATCTGCCTAAGTGTGCCCTGGGTTGGAGAAAACTATGGCGTAATTAAGGACCATGCATGCTAATGAGGCACACCCTGGATTGAAACAAAACCATAGGAGGTTGAGGGAGGGGCATGTTCTCACTCATGTGTTACAAATTTGGCCCAGTACTTCATCCTCCTCCTATTCAGCAGCTTCTAGTCCTTAGTGAGGTCAGTTGTAGACAGAAGACAGAGTCCAAGTTCTAGCCACCTCATGCAGGTGCCAACTCATGCTCTACTATAGCAACCATATCCTGAACCTGAATGCTAGGCCTAGTGTATACTCTCTTCCCTCACCACTCAGAACCCAGGATCCATCCAAGCCTCTACTTGAATTCTCTCAGGTTCACTCCTATCCTGGTGCATTCTAATTCCTTCTACCACAAGCTAGATGAGAAAGGTTCATATTCTAACCCTGCTAGAATTTTTGTTATCTTTTTTATTTAAAAAGTGTTCTTTTTCATTTTACATACCAATTTCAGTTCTCCCTCCCTCTCCTTTTCCAGTCCCCCCCCATCTCCCTCTAACCCACCTCCTATCCACTCCTCAGAGAGGGTAAGGCCTCCCTTGGTGAGTCAACAAAGTCTGGCGTACTAAGTTGAGGCAGGAACAAGTCCCTCTCCCTTCTGTCATGGCTGAGCAATGGATCCCACCCTAGGGAATGTGTTCCAAAAAGCCATTTCATACATCTGGGATAAGTACTGATCCCAATGCCAGGGGCTCCCCAAACAGATCAAGCCACATGACTGTCACCCACATTCAGAGGGCCTAGTTTGGTCCCATGCATGTTCCCTAGCTGACAGACTACAGTCTATGAGCTCCCTCCCACCAGCTTGGGTAGGCTGTCTCTGTGGTTTCCCTCATCATGATCTTGACCTCACTTGCTCCTGTGATCCCTCCTTCCTCTCTTCAACTGAAGTCTAGGAGCTCAGCCCAGTGCTTGGTTGTGGATCACTGCATCTGCTTCTGTCAGTTACTAGATGTAGGTTCTATGATGACAATTAGGATAGCCACTAATCTGATTATAGGGGAAGGTAAGTTCAGGCACTCTCTCTATTATAGCTAGGAGTCTTAGCTGGTGTCATCCTCATGAATTCCTGGGGACTTCCCTAGAACCAGGTTTTTCCCTAACACCCAAATGGTTCCCTTTACCAAGATGTCTTTCATTGCTCTGCCCTCTCTGTCCCTCCCTCCACTCAGCCATCTCAGTCCCTCCTGTTCCCATCCCCATCCCCTCCCTTTTATCCCTCCTCCCAGTTTACCCAGGAGATCTTAACTATTTTCCCTTCCTGGGGCCTCTGTGTGTGTCCCTTTTAGGGTCCTCCTTTATACCTAGCTTTTCTGGGGTTGTGGATTGCAGCCTGGTTATCCTTTGATTTGCATCTAATATCCATTTGAGAGTGAGTACATACTGTGTTTGTCTTTCTGGGTCTGGGTTGCCTCACTCAGGATGATTTCTTCTAGTTCCATCCATTTGCCTACAAATTTCATGATGTCATTGTTTTTTTTTTTTTTTTTTTTACCATTGAGTAATATTCCATTGTGTAAATGTACCACATTTTCCTTATCCATTCTTTGAGGGGCATCTAAGTTGTTCCAAGTTTCTGGCTATAATGAAGAATGCTGCTATGAACATAGTTGAGCAAGTGACATTGTGGTATGATTGAGTATCTTTTGGGTGTATGCTCAATAGTGGTATTGCTGACTATTGAGATAAGTTGATTTCCAATTTTCTGATAAACTGTCATACTGATTTCCAGATGGTTGTGCAAGTTTGCACTCCCACCAGCAGCAGAGGAATGTTCCCCTTACTCCACATCCTCTCCAACATAAGCTGTCATTAATGATTTTGATCTTAGTCATTCTGACAGGTGTAAAATGGTATCTCAGTGTCATTTTGATTTGCATTTCCTTGATGGTTAAAGATGTTGAGAAATTCCTTAAATGTCTTTTGGCTATTTGAGCTTCTGTTGAGAATTCTCTGTTTAGATCTGTAGGCCATTTTTCAGTTGGATTATTTGGTATTTTGATGTCTAGTTTCTTGAGTTCTTTATATATTTTGGAGATCAGCCCTCTGTCAGATGTGGGGTTGGTGAAGATCTTTTCCCATTCTGTACTACTGTCATTTTGTCTTGCTGACCTTCTCCTTATCCTTATAGAAGCTTCTCAGTTTCAGGAGGTCCCATTTATTAATTGTTACTCTCAGTGTCTGTTCTGCTGGTGTTATATTTAGGAAGTGGTATCCCGTGCCAATGTGTTCAAGGCTACTTCCCACTTTCTCTTCAATCAGCTTCAGTATAGCTGGGTTTGTGTTGAGGTCTTTGATCCATTTGGACTTGAGTTTTGTACATGGTGATAGATATAGATCTATTTGTGTTCTTCTACATGTCAACATCCAGTTATGCCAGTACCATTTGTTGAAGATGCTTTCTTTTTTCCATTGTACAGTTTTGGCTTCTTTGTCAAAAATCTGGTGTTCGTAGGTATGTGGATTAATGTCAAGGTCTTTGATTCCATTGATCCACATGTCTGTTTTTATGCCAATACCAAGCTGTTTTTATTACGATAGCTCTACAGTAGAGTTTGAAGTCAGAGATGGTGATGCCCCTAGAAGTTGCTTTATTGTAAAGGATTGTTTTAGCTATACTGGGTTTTTTGTTTTCCTATATGAAGTTGAATATTGTTCTTTTAAGGTCTGTGAAGAATTGTGTTGAGATTTTGATGAACATTGCATTGAATCTGTAGATTGCTTTTGGTAAGATTGCCATTTTTACTATGTTGGTTCTACCTATCCAAGAGCATGGGAGATCTTTCCATCTTCTTCAGTTTCTTTCTTCAGAGACTTAAAGTTCTTGTCATACAGGTTTTTCACTTGCTTAGTTAGAGCTACCCCAAGGTATTTTATATTATTTGTAGCTATTGTAATGGATGGTGTTTCTCTGATTTCTTTCTCAGTCCATTTATCATTTGTATATAGGATGGCTACTGATTTTTTTTTAGTTAATCTTGTATCCTGCCACCTTACTGAAGGAGTTTATCAGCTGTAGGAGTTCCCTGGTAGAATTTTTGGGTTCACTTATATATACTATCATATAATCTGCAAATAGTGAAAGTTTGATTTTTTCTTTTCAATTTTATCCCCTTGATCTCCTTTTGTTGTTTTATTGCTCTAGCTAGATCTTATATATATAGAGTACTATATTGAGTAGATATGGAGAGAGTGGACAGCTTTGTCTTGTTCCTGTCCATTTAGTTTGATATTGGCTGGTCGCTTGCTGTATATTGCTTTCATTATGTTTAGGTATGTTCCTTATATCCCTGATCTCTCTAAGACCTTTATAACCAAGGGGTGTTGGATTTTGTTGAAGGCTTTTTCAGCATCTAATGAACTGATCATGTGTTTTTTTTCTTTCAGTTTATTTATATGGTGAATTACATTGACAGATTTTCATATGTTGAACCATCTCTATATCTCTGAGATGAAGTGTACTTGATCATTGTAGATCATTTTTCTGATGTGTTCTTCGATTCAGTTTTCCAATATTTTATTGAGTACTTTTGCATCAATATTCATGAGGGAGATTGATCTGTAATTCTCTTTCTTAGTTGCGTCTTTGTCTGGCTTGGGTATCAGGGTAACTGTAGCCTTGTAAAAAGAGTTTGGCAAGGTTCCTTTTATTTTTATTGTGTGACAGACCTATCCAGTGGTGAGAGTGGGCTGTTCACATCTCCAACTGTTATGTAGAACAATTTGAGGAGTATTGGTATTAGCTCTTCTTTGAAATTCTGGTAGAGTTCTGTACTGAAACCATCTGGCCCTGTTTTTTTTTTCTTTTCTTTTTTCTTTTTTTGGTTGAGAGACTTTTGATAATTGTTTCTAGTTCCTTAGGGATTACAGGTCTATTTAAATAGTTTATCTGGCCTTGATTTAATTTTGGTATGTGGTACCTGTCCAGAAAATTGTCCATTTCTTTTACATTTTCCAATTTTATGGAGTACAGATTTTCAAAATATAATCTAATAATTCTCTGGATTTCCTCAGTGTCTGTTATTATGCCCCCCTTTTCATTTCTGATTTTGTTAATTTGCATATTCTATCTCCACCTTTTGGTTAGTTTGGACAAAGGTTTGTCATTATCTTGTTGATTTTCTTGAAAAACCAACTCTTTGTTTCATTGATTCTTTGTATTGTACTCTTTGTTTCTATTTTATTGGTTCAGCCCTCAATTTGATTATTTCCCATTGTCTACCCTCCTGAGTGAGTTTGCTTTTTTTGTTCTAGAGCTTTCAAATGTGCTGTTAAGATGCTAGTGTGAGATCTTTCCACGTTCTTTATGTAGGCACTTAGTGCTATGAACTTTACTCTTAGCATTGCTTTCATAGTGTCCCATAAGTTTGGGTATGTTTTGCATTCATTTTCAATGAATTATAGGAAGTCTTTAATTTCTTTCTTTATTTCTTTTTTGAGCCTGTGGTGATTCAGTTGAACATTGTTCAATTTCCATGAGTTTGTAGGCTTTCTGTCATTAGTGTTGTTGAATTCTAACTTTAAGCCATGGTGATCTGACAAGATACAGGGGGTTATTCCAGTTTTTTTGTATCTGTTCCTGTTTTCTTTGTTACCGAGTATGTGTTCAATTTTAGAAAAGATTCCATGAGGTGCTGAGAAGAAGGTATATTTTTTTTTGTTTGGGTGAAATGTTCTTTAGATGTCTCTTAAGTCCATTTGAGTCATAAAATTTGTCAGTTCCTTTATTTGTCTGTTAAATTTCTGTCTGGCAGACCTATCCAGTGGTGAGAGTGGGCTGTTGAAGTCTCCCACTATTAGTGTGTGGGGTTTGATGTGTGATTTAAGCTTTAGTAATGTTTCTTTTACAAATGTGGGTACCCTTCTATTTGGGGCATAGATGTCCAGAATTGAGACTTCATCTTGATGGGTTTTTTTGTGATGAATATAAAATGTCCTTCTCCATCTCTTTTGATTGATTTTAATTTGAAGTGTATTTTGTTAGATATTAGAATAGCTGCACCAGCTTGTTTCTTAGGACCATTTGATTGGAATGTTTTTTCAAACATTTTACTCTGAGGTGATGTCTCTCTTTGATGTTGAGGTGTGTTTCTTGTATGCAGCAGCAGGATGGGTCCTGTTTTTGTCCCCATTCTGTTAGTCTGCGTCTTTTTTATAGGTAAATTGAATACATTGATATATGGATATATTAATGACCAGTGATTGTGAATTCCTGTTATTTTTGGTTTTGTTGGTGGTGGTGGTAGGGTTTGTGTGTTTCCCTTCTTTGGGGTTTGTTGGTGTGAGGTTATCTATTGCCTGTGTTTTCATGGGGTGCAGCTAACTTTCTTGGAAGTTTTCCTTTTAGTACTTTCTGTAGGGCTGGATTTGTGGATAGGTATTGTTTAAGTCTGGTTTTGTCATGGAATATCTTGTTTTCTCTGTCTATGATGATTGAAAGCTTTTCTGGGTATAGGTGTCTGAGCAGGCATCCATAGTCTCTTAATCTCTGCATGTCTGTCCAGGTCCTTCTGGCTTTCAGAGTCTTTGTTGAAAAGTCGAGTGTAATTCTGATAGTTCTGTCTTTATATGTTACTTGGCCTTTTTCCTTTGAAGCTTTTAATATTCTTTCTTTATTCTGTATGTTTAGTGTTTTATTATATGGCAAGAGGACTGTTTTTTGGTCCAATCTATTTGGTGTTGTGTAAGCTTCTTGTACTTTCATTGACATGTCCTTCTTCAGGTTGGGAAAATTTTCTTCTATGATTTTGTTGTATATATTTTCTGTGCCTTTGAGCTGGACTTCTTTTCCTTCTTCTATCACTAATATTCTTAAGTTTGGTCTTTTCATGGTATCCCAGATTTCTTAGATGTTTTGTGTTAAGAATTTGTTGGATTTAACATTTTCCATGTAGCAGAAAGTTTTCCTGTGTGCCATCCAGCCCTGAGGTCCTGCAGCCGCTTATAACATAATCATTTAGAGGCTCATATTAATTACCAATTGTATGGCCTATGGCAGACTTCTTGCTAGCTAGTTCTTATAATTTAACCCATTTGTATTATTCTATAAATTGCCATGTGGCTGTGGTATTACCAGTCTGCTGGCATCTTCCTGCTCCTTTGGCAGTGGCTCGAATCTCTTTTTTTGTTCTTCTTCTCTCTGTCCCTCCACTTAGATTTCCCACCTGGCTATAAGCTTTCTTGCCATAGACCAAAACAACTTTATTTACTAACCAATGGGAACAGCATATATTCACAGCATACAGAAAGATATCCCACAGCACTTCCATCTCTTGTATTCTGTTGGTTATGCTTTTGTCTATAGCTCCTGATCACTTACCCAGATTTTACATTTCCAGAATTCCCTCAGTTTGTGTTTTCTTTATTGCATCTATTTCAATTTTCAAGTCTTGAACTGTTTCCTTCACCTCTTTGATTGTTTTTTCTTGGCCTTCTTGGCTTTCTTTAAGGGATTTATTGATTCCCCTGCCCCCCATTTTTTGTTTGCCTTTTCCTCTACCTTAAGGGAATTTTTCATTACCTCTTTAAGGGCCTCTATCATCTTCATGAAGTTGTTTTTAAGGTCACTTTCTTCTGCTTCTTCTACATTGGAGTGTTCAGGTCTTGCTGTTGTAGAAACACTGGTTTATGGTGGTGCCATATTGCTCTTTATGTTGTTGAATGTATTCTTTTTTTTAAAATTTTTATTTTGCAATACAATTCAGTTCTACATATCAGCCACGGATTCCCTTGTTCTCCCCCCTCCCGCCCCCCCACCTTCCCCCCAGTCTGCCCCCCATTCCCATCTCCTCCAGGGCAAAGCCTTCCCCGCAGACTGAGATCAACCTGGTAGACTCAGTCCAGGTAGGTCCAGTCCCCTCCTCCCAGGCCGAGCCAAGGGACCCTGCCTAGGCCCCAGGTTTCAAACAGCCGACTCATGCAATGAGCAAAGGACCCGGTCCCACTGCCTTGATGCCTCCCAAACATATCAGGCCAATCAACTGTCTCACCCACTCAGAGGGCCTGCTCCAGTTGGTGACCCCTCAGCCATTGGTTCATATTTCATGTGTTTCCATTCGTTTGGCTATTTGTCTCTGTGCTTTATCCAACCTTGGTCTCAACAATTCTCTCTCATATAAACCCTCCTCATTCTCGCTAATTGGACTCCCAGAGATCCACCCGGGGCCTAGTCATGGATCTCTGCATCCAGATCCCTCAGTAGTTGGATGAATAGGAAGAAGCAAAGTGCTAGAGAGGCCCACAGAAATCCACAAAGATACCCCCACAACAGACTGCTGGCAATGGTCGAGAGACAGCCCGAACTGACCTACTCTGGTGATGGGATGGCCAAATACCCTAATTGTTGTGCTAGAAACCTCATCCAACTGTTGAATGTATTCTTACACTGCCGTCTACTCATCTCTTCCTCCAATCAGTGCAGATGGGGTCTGTGCCTTAGGGGGTCCCTCTTCCTCCAATTGGTGCAGGTGGGGTCTGTGCCTTAGGGGGTCCCTCTTCCTCCAGGTGTGGGTGGGGTCTATGGCTCTGGTGACTCCTGATGCTGCAGGGGATGGTTGGGGGTATGGGAAGGCTTTTGCCAGGTCTCTGGAGCTTTAGTGTGGGGATGAGACACAGGATGTGCCCCTGGAGGCCAGGGCCTAGAGAGCAGGGCTGTCTAGCTGGGAGCCCAGACACTCAAGTCCTCTTCCATGTGCAGGCAGTTCCTGTGGTAGCTCCTCTTCCAGGTGTAGGTGGGGCCCTGGTGGTTGCTGATGCAGAGTGGGGATGGTTGGCTGTGGGGGGAGGCTGGTGCCAGGTCTCTGGGGCTTTGGTGAGGTGAGGAGAGGCATGGGATGTGCCCCTGGGTGCTAGGGCCTAGTAAACAGGGCTATTCAACTGGGAGCCCAGACACTCACCTACTCCTACAGGTCTTTTGGTGTTTCTTTTTTCTTTTTTTTTTTTTTAAGCTCAGAAATGGTGAACACCTGATCCTGTTCTCTCCCAGAGCCTTAGCCTTCTTAACTGGACCGAGAGCTCTGTAGTCCCCCAGGAACTCATCTGGAGCTACATTCAGCTCAAGGAAAACAGGGAAGGCTCACCTTTCATGCCTCAAAGGTGGGAGCCAAAGACAAGGGAAGGTAATCATCATGGTCAGCCCTTACATGGGATGGCCTGACATGCTTGATGAAGCTTTAGTGGTGCTGGAATTCATAGAAGTAGACAGGAGCATGGGAGTCTGGGAGTGAGGACACATGTTGACATAATGATTTCTCACATAGAGAAATCACATTTCCACATAACCTTTGGTGACAAGAAACTTTGCTCTAAAGTTATCTAGAATCACTGTTGAGTGGTGAGCTCCAGGTTTGAGCATTGGCTGTGGGAAGCCTTTTGTGAAATAGTAACCCTGGCATTCCCAGATGAGTAGTTTTGACAAGACACTGAGAGTAAATAACATATTTCCTCCTCTGGATCTGGATTAGACATCACTCTTTTATACTAGACATAAGGATTTACTGTGGTAAGTGTATCAGGTGCCTGGTATCAGAGACCTGGTGAAGACATGGGTCAGGCCTGACACTACAAAGCTCATCAGGGACCCACAGCTCTGAGCTCCCGCTGCCTTTGGTCTTGTTAAAGATGTACTCATGCTGAAAAAGTACTACTTGGAGTGTAGGGAACACAAACATGAAGTCCTCCATCATCTCTCTGAACTGTGCTTGGAGGGTCTGGGGGTCCTCAATGTCCCCCATGTACTCTTCCATTAGCAGGTCACTATATTCAGGAGGCAGCATCTACACCAGGAGGAATCAGGAAGAGTGATGTTAGGCAGGCTCTTGGATAGGTAGGCAGCAGCCTCCTAGTAAGGAATGTGGCCTGGGGTGAGACAGGGTATAGGTGGAAGGGTATAAGCTTTGGGCGAGCCTGCACAGAAACATGCATATACACTAGCCTTTATTTCCATACATAGTATCTGAGAAGAATATATGGGAACTGTCTCTGTCAGGATGGGAGTCAAGGTCTCTCATCATCTGTGCCACAGTACTCTTCAGAACATCTGGCAGGGTATCTCTGGTTATGTTCTTTAAGGTATGACCAAACCTGTGAACTGAAAGGTAGAGGAGAGTCTTAAGTATAGGATGGACTGGACCTAGATTAAAGTATCTCTGAGTTTCCACTACTCAAACTTTTAGCTTAAGTTCCCAGGGGCTTAGAACTTGGTCTCACCATGGAAACTCTCCAGCCAAACTCACCACTGTCCATACCATTGATGCTGGGGACATGGTGAAAATGAACAGAGGCCAACAGTTCCTGAGGGTGTCTAGGTAGGAACTTTTTATCCACCACATCAGGAATCATCTTGAAGACCTATGGAAAAGTGCTAAAGATGAATCACATAAATATTCTGATGCCCACTGAATATTCACACTATTTCCCCATTTCCTATCTCATCTCAGGATGCTATGCTCACTGCAGAAGAAACTGGACATCAAAAGTAGCCTATTTTGTTCTTTTTGCACATAATACTAAAAGGACACCAAAGCATGGAGATCAGTTAATTGGTTAAAGAAGTAATTACTGGCAGTCCCACATCCTGGTGACCAGGTCCTCCAAGCCACACAATTCTCTCAACTTGGTTGATAGCCAGAACTTCTGCTTTACTCTTATCTGGTAGGCAGTGTACCAGAGCCTCTGAGTTCTTGGGCTCACATCCAGATATGTTGGCTACAGTCTGTAAATTGAACAGGCAATGGTTGGGTCATCTGTTCCATCAGGGAGCAGATTTTCCTTGATTTCAAGTAGATGATATTGCCCCCAAATACCACACATTGTTGTGTGTGAAAGACTTAAGTGGAATTGCTCACATTTTCTGTTTCTCAGAGGTGACAGCTGGGAAAAAGACTGCTCTGCCTACATGTTTATTTTGTTGTTGTTTTGCTTATTTTTGTGTGTGGTGTTCATGTGTGACAATGGGTATGGTGTGTCATATTTTGTCTGTGAAGGTAACAGAACACCCTCAGGTTGTCACCTTAACCCTTGTTTTCATTTGTTTACACTGACTTATCTGAACTTAGACCTTCCAGGGAGTCTACTGTCTCTATTTCTCATCTGTCCATAGAAGCACTGGGTTTACTGACACTTACCACCACCTCTAGCCTTATGTGGGCTCTGGGGGTTTGAACTTGGGACCTCAACTTGGACAGCAAGTACTTTTACCAACTGGCCCCTTTCCTCAATCTATGTGTCCTGCTTAGATTTTTTTTTTGTCAAATTGACATAAGCATGGGTCACCTAGAAAAAAGAATTTCAACTGAGAAAAAGCCTCTATCAGATTTGTCCATATGTGAGCTTAGGCATTTTCCTGATAAATGACTGATGCAGGATGGCCCATCCTACTGTGAGCAGTGCTTACCCATGGGCAGGTGTTCTGGGATGTATACTACAGCAAACTGAGGAAGCCATAGGTAAGTGTTGCTCCCTGGCCTCTGCTTCAGTTCTGGTTTCCAGGTACCTGTCTGAGTGCTTAGTTTGATTTTCCTTCAAGATGGACTATAAACTGGAAGCTGAAATAAACCTTTTCCTACCTAAGTAGCTATTGGCCATGGTCTTTATCACAGCAATAAGAAGTAAACTAGGAAACCATGCATACATGTTTTTGCTAATGATGGAAGTCACTGGGCACAGCTTTGCTGTTGTATAACATACTCAGCATTTATAAAGCAGAGGGGGGTAGATTCTAAATTTTATGTCTCTCGGAAATTACTGGAAAGAAGTAGTTTCCCATGGTTCACCACTTAACAGAATATCAGAGTACCAGAGGCAAGGAATGAGGCAGCAAAGGGCTGGTAGTGTAGAGTGCACTCACTGTGTAGACCACCTCAGATGTGTCAGAGATAAGGTCAGGCAGCAGGGCCACTCCACTCTGCATAATGGCTCCATGGAAGAGTTTGGACATTGGGGACACAACAAGTGAAGACACACTTGTGCCTCCTGCTGACCCAGTAAAAATAGTGACCAGATCAGTGTTGCCCCCAAAGCAGGCAACATAATTCTGGACCCACTTGGTCCAGGTAGCCTCAGTTGCCTCTGGCATGCTGGTCTCCAGTGCTATAAAGTACCAGGGACAGGAAACACAGGGCTGTCCATGTTTTACTTGGCCATGATTACCCAGTTTAGTCCAAGAAGCTGAGGATACTCAAATGATACTGGATAGCAACTACTACTATTTCCTCAGTAGCTGCCAGTATGGATCCATCAGCTGTGGAAGCCATTCCTACAACCAGTCCACCACTATAGATCCATACCATCACCTGGAGACATCAACATTGATTCCAAGAGGTCTACACCCAGCCCAAGGTCAACTGGACTGCCTAGTAGATTACCAACTGCTTTGCCTCTGTGCAGGTCGATATACCCACAGATCTCCTCGGGATCTCATGATGTGGCCCACTGATGGGGTACTCTAGGTCTACAAGCATATTTCCATTCCCACTTCCTCATCAGTAAGTCTCTGCATGGATTAATGGCTCTAGATCCAAAGTAATGTCATCATTACTCTCAGATTCATCAAAATGGAGCGAATAGGAGTGTCTCCATGTGTGTCTTTCCTGATTGCAATTTAAAAGGGACACCAGATCCCATTGTCACAACATATAACCTGCAACTAGAAATTTTGGTGATGTCAATATGAAGTCCTTGGGTATCCTCCAGAGTGGGTCTGCCAGGTTCAAGTTGGTAGAAGAATTCCAATTTAACCAAAGACCTAGAGCCTCTTACCTCTAGAGTCCCAGTGCTCTGAGCCACATACCCAGATTTAATCTGCTCACCATGGCTGAGATGATCTTCTTGACCCCAATAAGGTAAGACTACTAATCAGGGTCTAAACTACAGTGGAGCTTAGAATTACTTTTGTCTCTTCCAATATTCCAGAGAAAGAAACATCCTCTTCTCTAGCTGACCACAGTCTGACACTCACAGGTAAGTTAGAACCTTCATGGGCATGAGCTGGTATGTAGTGGTTGAGATACAGGCAGTTTTCAGACATAGAAAAGGGATGCATGATCAGATTCATCAACTTCACTCCCCGTAAAGTCATTACATCTGTCTGAAGACACCTGGTATCTACAGGTGGAAATGGAAGACAGTCCAAGATATGTGGTGGTCAAACATAAATCGTAGCCTGAACTTTCTCTCAGCCACTTTTAGATACTACTTTCCATGATGCCCTGGTAACATCTGATCCCTCTCTAAAGTCTCTTCCTACTAAGGTAAAGGCCACCAGCTCTGTGGAAATGTGAATGGAGCAAGACTTTCAGGGAGGCTTCTGGTTGGATAGTAATATCCTCAAGGATAGTATATGGAGACTGATGACAGCCTCTATGAAAATGATTGCCTTCTATCTTCTTGGAGGTGATACAGGATGCTGCTGCCAGGAGCTGACATGTCTCTTTACCATAAAAAGCTTTTATATTAAATGTCATATTCTCAGATCTCTACAGGTGTTTGAGGACTGGGGAGGACAAAAATCTACTAGATGTATTTATAACTTTGAGAGCATATATGTATATATGACTTAAATCTGAATATGCAGGTTTCCTAGTTAGTTACAGCTTAATGAAGTTAGCAAGGGCTGGGGGGCTCATCTTTGTAAGCCTGAATAGACCTTGAATGAGGAGAGACATTCTTTAAGCTCTTGGCAGTGATATCTGAATCTATTACCATTTTGCAGGCCCTGTAGCTATAGTTCTGATCTTTGAGTACAGCCAGATTATAATCCTAAATGGTTTATACAGAAATAACTATTTCTTAAGCTGTCTCCTGAGAAGGCAAAGAAGAGTGACAGGGAAAGATCCCAAGGCCTAATGAGAACAGGAGAAAAGGGGCTTGTGAGTCAGGGTACAGCCCAACTTTGAATGATTGATATAGAAATAATAATTCCATAAGGTAATACAATATCTCTCTGGTTCTGCATAAAGAAGGCCAAGTGTCTTATCTTATTGCAGAATTGTTTTAATAAATATCAATGGGCATTAGACAGCCAGTTGGTCCTCTATGCCAGGGTATTTTCATTCCTAACCTACCCCTCCAGCCTGTCCTGGGAACTGGGAGCACAAGATGATGTATTCTCCATAGCTGCTTCAAGCTGAACTAGGGTGCATGTGTTCAGGACCCAGGCAATGGGGGTATTTGTCTGAACTGGCTGTAGAGTCAGGGAACAATTATGTTTGGCTGTGGTCCACATAACATAGACAAGAATCTCTGTTGGCATCCATGGCAAGGAAAGTGCTGCATGTTCCATAACTGCAGCTTTGATGTTTCTGCCAGCCTGCTGGAATATAGACTAGAGATGGGAGTTAAAATTTATGAATTTATTTGGAGCTTTCAGGCCTGTAGCTTTGGTAACTGGAGACCAGGAGAGAAAAAAATGCCATCGTCATGGATAGACATGTGAGAAAGACTCCTGAACTGGGGTAGGGATGGGACATGTGAAAAACAGCAGTAGACTCATACCTATAGGTTTAAAATCCTGAGCTTGTGAATAGTGTTAGAATTGTATTAATGTTAAAATCTGAAATTTTAAAATCTTAATATAATAATACTGCCTGCATGTGTTTCCACTGATGTCTTGGAGGGGAGTGCATACCTCTCTGTGCCCCACCCACATGAGCAGCTGAGGAGGAAGGAATAGCAGGCTGAGGCTGGACCTCCCTCCACCCAGATGGCTGGAGCCTGAGAGTGCCAGGTGCCCCGGTCATGCTGCCCTTAGTAAAGATGGTGGTGAGGTCATTTATGACCTGCCTATTTTGATCTTAGCCAAGATGACACCTAGACCACGTGGCCTCCCTTTTTTAAGATGGTGCTGCCTGATCACATGATCTCATCAAATATGGCAGCTGACCATGTGGTCATGTGGGCTTTTTTTTTTTCTCAAGACAAACTGAACAGATGAAGAACAGATAAACTGAAGCATTTAAAAGTCAGTCAGAAACAGGTTTCTGTGGCCCTCTGCCTGGCTTGAGTGGGGAGCAGCTCCCAGGGAGAATGACATACCTGGAGCTGCTCCAACTCAACAGCTTGAGCAGCGTTGGTGGCAGCTACACAGTCAAGTGAAGGGACACTTCTGCAGCTAGTCTGAGGGCCACCAGGGGCTGGGGGAGGCTTGGCAGCTGGAGGGGGAGAGGGGAGGGGCCTGGACTGAATGGTGGTGGCAGCAGCAGTGTCAGAAATAGTCACATGACCAGATATTTCTCTAGCTAGTCTGCCACTCCTTTTGCTCAGGAGCCAGTGGGATGGGGCTCAGGGCTTTGTGCCAAGGTCCCGCGGGTGGAACAGGAGGGTCCTGGAAACAGGGTTATGTAGTGGAGTGAAAAGATTTAAGAGATAGAATTACAGACAAGGATAGGAATTAGGAGCAAGGGATGTAATGCTGCGTGAAGGAACCAGGTGATAGGTGATGATGTAATTGCTTAGCAGAGGCTGGAGGAGCATTGGGGGTTGGTGATGAGGAGGAGCTGGAAGAGGGTAGCACATTTTTCCACAATGAGATACAACCAAAGGATCATCATCACAGAGGCTATGGGCCATGGAATTCAGGGTACAGGCTGCTTCCATATGCTGTCACATAAGGGTGGGTGCTGAGGGATATGAGCCCGACAGACATAAAGTGAAAGGAGACTGACCTCCAGCATCCCAGAGAGTCAGCAAGAATGAACTGCTCAAGATAACCAAAGGACTGTCATCACAATAGCTATGGACCATGGAGAACATAGGCCTGAGGAGCTTAGAGCCTGAAAGAGAAGTGGTACCAGCATCATGATTAAATCCTCAGTTATGGGAAAATGGCCAAAAGGGAAGGGAAGAATCTCACTGATCTGATGGGGTGAAGAGTTTCCCACAGTCCTCTGGCTGGAAAAAATGGTGGGTGGTGCAGGGTCCCAAAGCTCCTCAGAGTGCTGTAGGCAGGAGAAAGCAGTGGGATTGCCTGGCAACGCTGGGAGCCAATGCTATGATATTGTATGCAGGAGGTCCTGGCGGGCAGAGCCAAGGTGATCCATGGTGGGTGAGAGACAGAGATGCCATGCAAACAGCGCTTAGTGAAGAGCTTTATTTGGTGGAGGAGAAGAGAGAAGGGAGAGAAATATATATAAAGAGAGAAGGGCGAGGGGTGCACACCTCATGGGAGGAAAGCAGAAGAGGAGAGAGGGAGAGGGGGAAGAGGGGGCATTGAGGGGTACACATCTCATGGGAGTGGAGGAAGAGAGAGAGAGAAATGGGCAGAGTTTTTTCTTAAAAAGAGACTTTTACTTCAGGACACAGGGGGGCTCCAAGGATCAGAATATAAACATTTTTCTCTTTTAAACCTGATCAATCTCTTGTAGCCCAGGGTTGCTTTGAACTCCTGATCTTCCTGCTTCCTCCTCCCAAGTGCTGGGTTTAAAGGTGTGTGCCACCACTGCCTGGCCTCTATATCTATCTAGTGGCTAGCTCCACACTATGATCTCCAAGCAAGCTTTTTTTTTTGTTAGAATACAAACAATATATTACCACACACAACAGTTGAGTGTGGAGCTCCAGCACAGAGCATTGGCTGTAGGATATCCCCTCTTAAACAACTCTGCTCACCAGGGATGTAGTTGTGCAAGTCACAGAGTATCACTTAGCTGTTTCCTTACCTGTACTCAGATAAGACATCACTCTCCTACACTCAATATAAGTATTTACTAGGTAAAGACCCTCAACTGTCTGGAACCAGAGACCTGCTCCAGATATGGGTCAGGCCTGGACACTACAGGACTCACCTAGATCCCACAGCTCTGAGCTTCCCTTCTTGGCCCCATTACAGGTATACTCATGCTGAAAATGTGCTACTTGGAGTGCAGGGGTCATGAACATGAAGTCCCCCATCATCCCCATGAACTGTATTTGGAGGGTATGTGGGTCCCTGGTGTCCCTCATGTACTCTTCCATTAATAAGTTACTCTACTCAGGAGGCAGCATCTACACCAAGGGGTTGGGAAGAATGAGGTCAGGCAGGTACTAGGATAGGTAGGCAACAGCCTCGAGATAAGGGAAAATGCAGATGAATTAGGATATGGAGGAAAGTTCTGGGCAACTCAAACCAAAAATACACACAAACACCCCCTCTTTTTTTTTTTTTTTTGGAATGCTGTCTAAACAAGACAAATGTCAGTCTTCTTTATCTGTGAAGGACCAAAGGAATCTCACTATCTGTTGTTCTGCTGTGCTTTTAAGAATTGCCATCAGGGTCTCTCTGCTTATCTCCTTTATTGTCTGAGAAGGACCAGAGATCTGGGGTGGGGAGAAGAGTTTTAAGTGTGTCATAGAGTGGATATGGATCAACTGGTCTCTGAAGTTGCAACTGTCCACTATGAGTCCCCAGGCACAAAGGAGATTAAAGCTGAGCCTACCATAGGGAGAATTCAGTCATACATCATTGTTGATACCAAGGATGCTGGGGACAGGGTGAAAATTAGCAGAGGCCAACAGCTTGTGAGGATGCTTGGGTAAGAACTCTCCATTCACCACAGCAGGGATGACTGCGAAGACCTGAGGGACATTCAAAGTCAGTTTTTAAGGTCAATAACCCAGTTACTCTGATAGTTGTTGAGTGTTCTCTATCATTTCGCCATTTCATAATTTGTATCAGGATGGTCAGCCCCACCACACCTCCCCTACCTTGCCTCTGAAGAGTCCCTACACTTAGATTAGCATATATATATATATATATATATATATATATATATATATATATATATATATATATATGTTCATTTTGCACCCAGGGCTAAAAGGATGCCAAGCCATGAAGAAATGGTAATTTGTCCAGAGTAGTGAGGCTTTCCTGTCACACACCCTGTTGTCTCCCATCTTCCTAGTCACACAATTCCACCAACCTTAGTGATAGCCTGAATCTCTGCTTTCACTCTTACCTCCTAAGCAATGCACCAGGATCTCTGAGTCCACAGTCTCACAACCAGATAGATTTACCACTGTCTGCAAAGAGACAAGGTAGGGTCTGCCTGATTACTCCAGACAGGGAGAAGTTATCGAGACCCAACTAGATATCCTTATTTTTAATAACCACAGCACAGTATGTGATGTGTATGGACTGAAGTAAGTATGAAACTTTTCCCACTTTCCTGAAGCTCAGAAGTGACAGTCAGAGACTTTATGCATACTTCATTTTTCATCCTCTTCTATGTGTGTGTGCATGTGCACATGACTGTGTGTCTCTGTGATTCTCTGTGTGTTCCTAACTGAGTGCAGGTTTACCCACAATAAAGTTTATGCATGATGGTCAGAGGACCACCTTACATGTCAGGCCTCACCTTCTATCACTTGGTTTGAGAAATGTTCTTAATCCACTGTTGCCCACACAAGCCTAGCTGGTGTGTGTCCTTGCAGGGATTCCTCTGTTACTCCCTCCCATCTCACCATAGGAACACTCAGATTATAGACAAGTACTACCACATCCAGGCTTATGTGGGTTCTGGGATTTGAACTCTGATTCTCACACAGGCACAGCAAGCTCTTTTACCTATTGAACTATCTCCCAAATCCACACATATTTGTTTTTGCCAGTGATTGAAGCTTCTAAGGACAGCTTTGCTGTCCACATAACATACTCAGCCTGTAGAAATCAGAGGTGTAGATTCTAACCCTTGAGCTTTTCATAAATAAAAGAAGAGAAGTACTTTTCCTAGATCCTTATATTCCCCATAGTGCCAGAGTATAGTGCCGTGGCAGTAGATACAGGGCTGAATTAGTTGGGGGCACTCACTTGATAAACCACCTCAGAGGAGCTGGAGATGAGAC
Source organism: Peromyscus eremicus (assembly GCF_949786415.1). NCBI lineage: Eukaryota > Metazoa > Chordata > Mammalia > Rodentia > Cricetidae > Peromyscus > Peromyscus eremicus. The sequence goes on from NC_081420.1 coordinate 103,427,187, forward strand.
CAGGCAACACGGCTACTCCACTCTCCATGATGGCACCATGGAAGAGTCCTTGGGACATGGGGGATACAACATGTGAAGACACACTTGTGCCACCTGCTGACTCGCCAAAAATGGTGACTTGGTAAGGATTGCCTCCAAAGTGGGTGATGTTCTGCTGGACCCAGTGTAGGGCAGCCACTTGGTCTAAGAAGCCCCAGTTGCCCCTGGCATGCTGGTCTCCAGTGCTGAGAAGTAGAAGAGACATGGATCAAAGGGCTGTCTAGGTTCTTCTCAGATGCTACTGCCTAGCCCTAGTTTCACCTGAAGAAGTCCAGGACACCCAGATGATACTGGATAGTGACTACCACCACTATATCCTCAGTGGCTGACAGCATGGATCCACCATACAGTGGAAGCTGTGCCTATAACCAGAGCACCACCATGGATCCACACCATCACCTGGAGAAGTCAAGAGAGATACCAGGAGGCTTCTATCGGGCACAAGCTCAGGTGGGACTGCCTCCCAGATTATGGACTACTTCCTATTTGTGCAGCTAAACACACCAGGACTCCTCAGCATCTTAGACCCAGGCCACTAGTGAGGAACACAGTCTCATCAGCATATTTCCAAGTCCCACTGTCACATCAGGAGTCTCAGCTTGAATTAATGGATTTAAGTCCAGAGCAATGTCGCTATTACTCCCAGACTCCTCAAAAGTGGAAAAGGTGTCTCCATAAGAGTTTTCCTGATTATGAATCCAAAGGGTCAGCAAATATCATTGGCAAAATCAATATCCCCAAGCTAGAAATTTGACTTTTCTCAATGTTCATACACCTGACTGGGTCTCTAGGGATCAAGTTTGTTTAGAGTCCAGAGTTAATGCCTGGGCCACTATCTCTGACCCCTCAGAGCTCCAGTCCTCAGTGTCTTATACTCAGGGTTTAGCTGCCTGGTGAGACAGTACCATGACTGAGAAGGCCCTCTTGGACATACTCAAAAATGCTGACTTGTTAACTACACTTCAGTAGAGCTCAGGTTGACTTTGTGCTTTCTAAATCCTCCTGAGAAAGAAATCCTCTCCTGATCCAGGACTGACCATTACCTGATTATCACAGGCAGGTTAGAGTTCTCATGAGCATGAGCTGGTGCGTAGACATTGAGATGCAGGCTGTTCTCAGACATAGAGATGGAAGTTGTGATCAATCTCATCTTCTTTTAAATTTTTTTTTTTTGGTTTTTCGAGACAGGGTTTCTCTGTGTAGCTTTGCGCCTTTCCTGGAACTCACTTGGTAGCCCAGGCTGGCCTTGAACTCACAGAGATCCGCCTGGCTCTGCCTCCCGAGTGCTGGGACAATCTCATCTTCTCCAGACCCTCTGTATTCATCTTATCATCATTTTACAGACACCTGGTGACAATGGCAGATGGTGATCCAAAAAGATGTTCAGTGATCAAAACCAGACCCTTAGTCTGGATTTCTTTCCCATCACCCTTAAGGCCTGCTCCTCATGATGTCCTCTACTACATGATCTCTGTCTGAAATCAGTTCCTCCCAAGGTAAAGGCCATGGGCTCTGTGGAAGCTGTGAAGGACACATACTTCCAGTGAGGTCTCCAGTTGTGTGGGGTTTGGATGGAACACTTCATGAAGTTGGGATTTCTTAGGTTGTCTGTGAATGTGATGGGTTGCATGTAGTGACATTTCCACTTCTCCCTGTAGTACTTAATGTTATTTTGGTTGTTGACTTGACATAACATAGAATCACTTGAGAAGAGAGTCTCAGTGAGGGATTGTCTAGAGCACACAGGTCTGAGGAGATTATCTTGATAACATTAACTGAGGAGGGAAGATTTTCTCATGATTGGTGGCACCATTCCCTAGGAAGGGGCTTCTGCACTGTGTGAGTAGAGAGAGTGAGCTGAGCATCAGCAGGCAGCCAAGCACCCTTTACTCTAAATTATAGATATGATGTTACCAAATTCCTTGAGCTCTGCCACTGTGAGTTGCTTCCTATGAAGGAATGTTCTGAAACTGACCTGTAATGAACCATTTCTACAAGAAGTTTATTTACAGCTGAAATATTAAAAACTGAATAACACCAAATATTTCTTGATAAATGGCTTCCTCTAGAAAAATGGCTTGACATTTCTAGGTATAGCTTTAATATATAGCTGAATCTCTACAATATGTTCTTGATCCTGGAAGAATGGCACTTGGCTCTATGGATTGTCTCAGTGACTGTAGAGGATGGAGATGCCAAGGACACACCACTGTGGCCCTCTTGAGAGACTTACAGTATATGACACTTGAGTCTGGGTTCTTTCTTGCTCTATGTCTACACTAACCCTTGTCCATAGACCTCTCCCATGCTGGTAAAGATCACTTGGCACAGTCCAAGTCTGGGAGTGGCTTATATCTTCTCATTATAAAACCAAGAGATAACTGCATATAGGAATTGACCTCTGACCCAGGAGACTGGCAAAGTTGTTCTACTAGAAGCCTTAGCCATGTATCTGAAAATGCGTGGTAGACTACACATCACAGACAGAGAACTTCTGTGGGGTTGGGATGAAGGAAGCACCTCATTGTGGCTCAGAGTTCAGAGCACATTCCCACCATAGGCCCTGTAAGTCCTTTGAGCCCCAGGACTTACATGGCTGGATAGGAGGTCCCATCTCTCACACCACTCCATGATTCAGGGGCTTCAGGAGGTGCAAAGCACAGAGGTCCTACAGGTGGCTTGGCAAAGGGAATTCCCAGGAAGGTGTGGACACCAGCTGTGGTGCCCTTCACATGGAGGAGGCTTCCTCTAACCTGGCCTGTGTGTGTGTTCCTGATGGGACTGGCTGAGTCCTGGCCTGTGAGTGGAGAGACACCATTAGGGTTAGTTCTGTTCAGGCAGCTGCCACCACACTGTTGTTTCCCACCTTATTTTCACTAGGGTATATGGGGAAGGGAATCTGTGATGTCTAGGTTCAGGTATGAGATGTGGGAGTAAGAGTTTCTTTATCCCCACTATGGTTAGTAACATTGCTCATGTTCCTTTTGAGTGGTGGCTGTACATGTCTTTGGTAAACAAGGAGACTACTCAGAGATACTTGGAAGCAGGAATGCATTATTTTCATTATTATCCAGAGTTCTGTAGCAGCTACAGTCACACACAGAGGAAGAAAATGTTCGCTTTGTTCTCTTTCCCCTAATCTGCAGGTCCAGTTCTGCTCAGGAGTTACACTGGAGTGACTTTTTTGATATGGACATTTCTAGTCCTCTATGTGCTGCAGAGGTCACTGTGTGGGCTTTGGTGGGGGCATTGAGAGACACACAATTCCCTCCTTCTTATCTACCATCTTTATGAACTCCTCCCTCCCTGGTGTCTTCCCCCCCACAAGGTCAGCCTCTATTCTGCGAAACTGGGCCCATCTGAGCCCGTGAGTCAACTACCTTTCTCCTGGACCATCATTAGATGTTTACAAACATACCAAGGCCAGCTTCTCAAACAAGTGGACAATTGCAATTTGGGCAGGAAATAGATGAGATTTCCTCTATAGGGATAATCTGCAGACAGTGTTTGGTGTGCTCAGTAGGTGATGTCAGAGGGGTCTACGAGCTGAGCTCTGACAGCCTGTGTGGCTCAAATTCATTTGTTGGTCCTGTATTTCTTGGCCCATAGAACTTTACATACATTTCTGCTATTTACAAATTACCCAGATGTTGTTTCTGTTTTTGAGATATGGGTTTTGCTATGTTGTCCAAGGCAGTATGGAACTCCTAGGTTCATGCATTATTCCTGTCTACTCAGTTTCTGAGTAGCTGGGGCCACAGATATGTATCACAAGACCTGCTGGTAGTTAGTGACCTATTTGGAACAGCAGCTTGAGCTTGTGAAGATTATGGGACTTTGGGACTCACACATCCATATTCTACATTGTCATAAGAACTTTTATTGAGTGGATCTAACAGAAGATTGGTAGTGTTTTGTGAAGGAGTAACATGTAGAGGGCTTATCATACAAATTGGTAAAGTGGGTAACTGCATATGTTAGGAATGGTTATGTGAATGCTAGGACCAAAAGGCTTTACAAACCTCAGACAGAACCCACCCTCCATGAAGCACACATGCCTCTTCACACAGGGTACTACAACTCTTTGTGCCTCTTCTGAGCCTCCTTTAGCTCCTGGATCTTCTGAGGTAGAGTTTTTGTCCAGAACTGCAGCCTTCTGGCCTTCAGGGCTCGGCCCACAGCAGGCTTCATGTCCAGCTGCAGGTACTGCTCATCATGGTCCAACATGGGCCAGTAGGGTAGACCCTCACTGTTGGGGTTCCTGTGGATATGCAAGCCAGTGGGGAAGGGTGAGGTCACTCTGATCCAAAGTCTGACCCCCTGATTTGGGTCATGGCAGTGGAAAAATTAGGCTGGTGTTTAATGGGGCTGATGGGATGAGTGTCCTGATGTAGGGATACAAGTGTCACCCGCTAGTTTCTGCTTCATGTGGGGGAAGACTACTTGACCTGTTTTACGTCTACATCTAAGAGGCAAAATCTAAAGAACTGTCCACTATGGCTCATGAGTAAGGTCACTGTGAGATGACCAGTAACTGATACCTACAAAGTGTATGTATAAATGTGCTATGGGGTAGAGAAGACTTTATCATGTGATGAAATGTCCATGCATGATAAGAAGGCCACCATCCAAAAGGGAGTCCTCGATAGGGACCCAAACCTGGAAGGTTGAAAGAGAGGTGTGCTCTCACCCATGTCTTGCAAAGTTGGCCCAGTACTTCATCATCCTCCTGTTCAGTAGCTCTTCCTCCTCAGTGAGGTCAACTGGAGTCATTAGAAAGACAAATGTCCAAGTATATGCCATATCATGCATCTGCCAACTTACAATCTCAACTGTTGTCTGATCCCAAACTATTGACTTTGCTACCTCCCTTCTTCACCATATACAGTATCCAAGATTCATGCAAGCCTCTAATTGAATTCTTGCCCCAATGTACCGCCATATCCTCCATTACAGGCTAGACTGCGAAGGGTCCAGATTCTAAAACACACACACACACACACACACACACACACACACACACACACACACGTAAACATACAGGTTTCTTCAAATGGACTGAGAGCTCAGGAGTCCCTCAGCGAGCCATCTGGGACCTTATTCAGCTCAAGGAAAATAAGGAAGACTCACATTTCATGCCCCAGAAGAAGCACCCAAGGACAAAGAGAATCTCATCACCATGGTCAGCCTTCACATATGGTGGCCTGATATCCTTGAAGAAGCTGGGTGGATGTTGGAACTCATAGAAGTAGACAGGAGCATGGGAACCTGGATGTAAGGACATGTGGTGACATGGCAGCACTTTGCCTAGAACTGTTCTGACACACATTTGGTGACAACAGAATTTGGTCTCAAGTTATCTGGAATCACAACAGTTGAGTGTGGAGCTCTAGCATGGAACATCAGCTGTGGGAAAGCCCCCTGTTAAATAATGACTCTGCCCTCCACAGGTGAGTAGTTTGGTCAAGACACAGAGTGTCACTCAGCTATTTTCTCATCTGTGCCTGGATAAGATGACACTCTCTTACACTCAACATAAGGATTTACTAGAAACAAGACTCTAAATTGTGAACCAACATTCAGTGAGCCTGAATAGGTCTAACCTAGGTCCTTTTTATATGTGTAGCTTTGTGTTTTTGTGACACTCCTAACAGAGGGAGTGGGGACTGTCTCTGACTCTGTTGCCTGATATTGGGACCCTCTTCCTCCTACTGATTTGCTTCATTCAGCCTTGATGTGTGTGTGTGTGTGTGTGTGTGTGTGTGTGTGTGTGTGTGTGTCTAATCTTATTGCAATTTATATGCTATATATAATTATATATATATCGACATCTCTGAGAGGCCTGCCCTTTTCTGAAGAGAAACAGAGAAGGAATGGATGGGGAAGGGAGAGGAGCAGAAAGAGGAGAGAAAGGAGGGGAAACTGCGATTGGGATGTAATATATGAGAGAATAAATTAATTAAAAAAGACTCAGTTGTCTGGAATCAGAGATCTGATCTAGACACAGGTCAAGCCTGGACACTACAGAGCTCACCTGGGACCCACAGCTCTGAGCTTCCTCTCTTGACTTTGTCATAGATGTACTCACGCTGAAAATGTGCTACTTGGAGTGCAGGGATCACGAACATGAAGTCCCCCATCATCTCTGTGAACTGTATTTGGAGGGTCTGGGCATCTTCAGTGTCCCCCATATACTCTTCCATTATCAGGTCACTACATTCAGGAGGCAGCTTCTACACCAAGGGGATTGGAAGAATGAGGTGACATAGGCACTAGGATATGTAAGCAATAGCCTCAGGTGGGGAAATGCAAAGGTGTGGTATGGGGAAAGCTTGGAGTGACCTCAGGTAGACAGGTCCAAACACACACACACACACACACACACACACACACACACACACACACACTTATTCCTGGGGATGCTCCTTGTGAAGGATAGACAGGGGTCCTTGGAGTTGTGATAGTGTCCCAAGATTCTCACCATCTGTTTTGCTGTGCTCTTCAGAACAGCAGGCAGGGTCTTTCTGGTTATTTCCTTCATTTTCTGAGCAGAGCCCATGATCTAGGGTATGGAGAATGGTTTTAAGTGTGCCATGACATGGATACGGATCAATGAATCTCTGAGTTCCCATTGCCTACCAATGAGTCCCCAGGAACCCAGAAGGTTACAACTGAATCTCACCATAGGGAGAAGCCAGCCATACTCATTATTGTTGACACCAATGATGCTGGGGACAGGGTGAAAATCAGCAGAGGCCAACAGCTCCTCAGGGTGCCTGGGAAAGAACTCCCCATCTACCACAGCAGGGATGACCTTGAAGACCTGAGGGGCATTAAAATTCCATGCTGAAGATCAATAAAATACATGTGCCCATGTTCACCCCTTCTTTACTTCCCAATTCATCTCAGCATGGTTATTCTTCACCGTACCTCTCACATCTCACCTCTGTAGAAAACTTAACACTTAGAATAGCCTATGTTGGTATTGATTTTGCACCCAGGACTAAGAGGATACTAAACCATGGAGATTAGGTAATTTGTTCATAGGAATGGGGACTACCTGTAACACACCTTGCTATCTGCCATCTTCCCAGCAAAACAATTCTTCAAACCTTGTTAATAGCCAGAATCTCCGCTTCATCTTTGCCTCGTAGACATCGTACCAGACTCTCTGTGTTCACAGCTGCACAATCAGATAGATTGACCACCGTCTGTAAAGGGAAGAGGATGAGGATGCTTGGATGCCTTGTCGTCCAGGCAGACAAGTTTTCCTAGTTCCAGGAGGATGTCGTTGGCTCTAAATTTTCTACCATGCTGTGTAATGTATGTGGACTGGAGTAAGAACAAAATTGTTTCCATTTACCTGTTGCTCAGCAGTGACAGCTCTCTCTTCCCTCTCCTTCCCTTCTTCCCCTCCCACTTTACACTCAATTTGAGAAATACTCTCTTGTTCTGCTGCAGCCTATACTAGTCTAGCTGGTCTGTATCTTTCTAGGGATTATCTTGTCCATGCCTCCAATCTCACCATAGGAAAACTAGGATTAAAGACAAGAAAAATGACACCTGGACACATATGTGTTCTGGGGAATTGAACTCAGATCCTCACTCTCACACAGCAAGCTCTCTTGCTTCTTGTACCATCTCCCAAACCCATACATACTTGATTTATCAATGATGGAAGGTACTAGATACAGCTGAACATAAAACATATGCACTTTATATAAAGCACTGTGGGCTGGGGTGGGCTGGGGTGGGGTGAGGGTTCTAAACCTTGAGTCTTTAAGAAAGTGTTGAAGAAAAGTTAGTTCCCATGGTCCTCATTTTCTCTACTGTACACAGTAGCAGAGTACTAGAGAGTGAGTGTTAAGACAGTAGGTCAGGGCTGGAGGGTTAGAGTACACTCACTGTGTAAACCTCCTCAGAGGAGTTGGAGATGAGACCAGGCAACACGGCTACTCCACTCTCCATGATGGCACCATGGAAGAGTCCTTGGGACATGGGGGACAAAACAAGTGAAGACACACTTGTGCCACCTGCTGACTCGCCAAAAATGGTGACTTGGCCAGGGTTGCCTCCAAAGTGGGCGATATTCTGCTGGACCCAGTGTAGGGCAGCCACTTGGTCCAGGTAGCCCCAGTTGCCTCTAGCATGCTGATCTCCAGTGCTGAGAAGTAGAATGGACATGGATCAAAGGGCTGTCTAGGTTCTTCTTGGCTGCCACTGTCTAGCCCTTGCCTCACCTGAAGAAGCCCAAGACACCCAGACGGTACTGGATAGTGACCACCACCACATCCTCAGTGGCTGCCAGAGTAGATCCATCATACATGGAAGCCATGCCTACAACCAGAGCACCACCATGGATCCACACCATCACCTGGAGAAGTCAAGAGAGATGCCAGGAGGCTTCTATCGGGTACAAGCTCAAGTGGGAACTGCCTCCCAGATTATGGACTGCTTCCTATCTGTGCAGTTAAACACACCAGAATTCCTCAGCATCTTAGACCCAGGCCACAGATGAGGAACATAGTCTCTTCAGCATATTTCCAAATCCCACTGTTTTTATCAAAAACCTCAGCTTGGATTAACGGATTTAAGTTCAGCGTAATGTCGCTATCATTCTCAACTCCTCAAAAGTGTGGAAAAGGTGTCTCCATAAGAGTTTTCCTGATTATGAATCCAAAGGGTCAGCAAATATCATTGGCACAACCAATATCCCAAGGCTGGAAATTTGACTTTTCTCCATGTTGTCCCTCAGACACCTGATTAGGTCTCTAGGGATCTAGTTAGTTTAGAAAGTCCTTAGATAGTCCAGAAAACACAACCCCTGACCTCTCAGAGCTCAGTGTCCCATATCCAAGGGTTTAACTGCCCACCATGACTGAGAAGGCTTTTATGGACATATTAGGAAAGGCTTCTCATCAGGGCCTATACTGCAGTAGAACTCAGTTGGTCTTATGCGTTATAATCTTCAAGAGAAAGAAATCTCCACCCACACCCAGTTGACCCAACTCTTACAGGCAGGTTAGAGCCTTCATGGGCATGGGTTGGTGTATAGATGTTCAGATACAAGCAGTCCTCAGACATAGAAATGGGAGGCATGATGAGTTTCAGCATCTTCAGACCCTCTGCATTCATCATATCATCATTTTGTAGACACCTGGTGACAATGGCAGACAGTTACTACAAGAGACTTTTGGTTGTCAAGACCGAGTTTTAGTATAGTTTTTTCTCATCTACTTTCAGCCACTTTTCTCCAAGATGCCCTGCTGAAGCATGATTCCTCTCTAAAGCCCTTTCCTACCAAGGTAAAGGCTACAGGCTCAGTGAAATCTAGAATGGAACCAGATTTCCAGAAAGGCCAGTACTTGGATGAGGGAATATAGTTTGTTCTTTCTGATCTGGGATCTAGAGAAGTCTTGGGGGCTCAATGAGAATGACTTCCTGCATGCACTGACAATCACCACGTCTCTTTGTACTCTATAATTCCTATTGAGATGGTTAGTTTTGATTTCCTTCTCAAAACAATATAGAATCACTCAGGGATATTTTTTTCAATGAAGGATTGTCTAGATCAGCATAGCCTATGGGGATTTTCTTGATTCTGTTAATAGAGGTGGGAATATTTCCAACCATGAGTGGCACCATTCCCCAGGAAGGGGCTTCTGAACTGTATAAGCAGAGAAGGCCAACTGACCATTAGCAGGTATGCATGCATTCTTTGATCTCTGATCCCAGTTAAAGATGTGATGTGATCCAGTCCCTTATGTTTCCCCCTCGTAATGGATAGTAATATGGAAGGAACTGTGACCCATAATAAACTGTTCCTGCCTTAAACTGAATTTACCATAGCAACAAGAAATGAAGATACCTGGATAATGTGGTGCTATGTCTACACAGGTATTAATGAAGTCAGTGGACAACAATGTCCCAAAGTGTATTGGGATGGTCTTCACCCTATGTCCAGAAACTTAGGGTAGTTCAACTTCCCATGTATTATCCAAGGAGCTTTTATACATTTCTTTTAATCATGGCACTCGTCTCTGTGTATTGTCTCAGTGAGTGCAGAGGATGGAGTTGCCAAGGACATATCACTGATGTCCTCCTGAGAGATTTACAGAATGCCACTAGACCCTGGGCTTTTGCTGGTTAATGTGCTTATATTGACCCTTGTCCATAGATAGACCTCTTGCATGGTGGCAGAGATCACTTGGCACAATCTGAATCTGGGAACGGTTTTTTATCTGTTTCTCACTGCCAAACTGAGAGCTAACTCCCTATAGGAACTGAACTCTGACCCAGGAGACTGGCAAAGTTGTTCCACTAGAAGCCTTAGCCATGTATCTGAAAATGCATGGCAGACTACACATCACAGACAGAGAACTTCTATGGGGTTGGGATGAAGGAAGCACCTCATTCTGGCCCCAAGCTCAGAGCACATTCTCACCTCAGGGCTGGAAGTCCTCTGAGTCTCAGAACTTACATGGCTGGGTAGGTGGTCCCATCTCTCACACCACTCCATGGCTCAGGGGCCTCAGGAGGTGCAAAGCGCAAAGGTCCTACAGGTGGCTTGGCAAAGGGAATTCCCAGGAATGTGTGGACACCAGCTGTGGTGCCCTTCACATGGAGGAGGCTTCCTCTAACCTGGCCTGTGTGTGTGTTCCTGATGGGGCTGGCTGAGTCCTGGCCTGTGAGTGGAGAGATGCCATCAGGGTTAGTTCTGTCCAGGCAGCTGCCACCACACTGTTGTTTCCCACCTCATTTTCACTAGGGTACTTGGGAAAGGTGACCCAGGATGTCTGGGTTCAAGTGTGAGATGTGGGGGGTAGGAGTTTCTTTATTCCCCTCATTTCCAGGAATATTGCTCATGCTCCTTTTGAGTGGTGGCTGTTCATGTCTCTGGCCAGCAAGGAGACTACTCAGAGCCACTTGACAGCAGGAATGCATTATGTTTATTGTTATCCAGAGTTCTGTAGCAGCTGCAGTCTCACACAGATGTAGTAAGGGTCCTTTTTACTTTCTTTCCCCTACTCTGCAAGTCCAGGGTTGCTCAGACTCCTTATACTGGAGTGACTTTGGGTACGGGGTCTTAGGCAACTCTAGCCTTCTGTGTGATGCAGGGATCACTGTGTAGGCTTTGGTGGGGGTATTAGGAAGTTCACAATTCCCACTCTTTTATCTGCCATCTTTACCAGCTCCTCCCTCGTTAGTTCCTTTCCTCCTGAAAGATAAGCTGCTGCCTCTGCTGAACTGGGCAGCTCTGACCCTAGTCTTCACTGCTAACTTAAGGAATCTTACCTTGCACATGTGGGAAGAGAAGCAGGAGCCCATAGGTCACAGCATTCAGCCAGCCTGGAAGTCTTTCCAGTGTCATGGTCAGCTCCTAGTCTGAGTCTGTGTGCCGAGTCTGTGTTGCTGCAGGATAGCTGTGTGTCATAGACAGGAAAGAAAAGATGTGGGACTTGTGTAAGCAGGAATTTGGACCTAAAATAAAATAGGTGGAAACCCAGCAGGGTGAGGCAAAGTTCTTCTTGGCCAGGAGGTGCAGACTAGCTGGCAGCAATCTTTGTTCCTGCTCTTTGGCCTCCTAGGAAGGGATATCATGGCTTCTCAAGTCCTTCTGCACTACCAGAAATCCTGTATGCAAACTTAAATAAATTCAAACCATGATAGCTGTCCTTGTACTCAACTAGTCAGAGGTCAGTGTTGTGTAGATGGGGAACAGAAAGCTATAACAGGATAAGATGGGGTGCAGTGCTCCTCTGAATAGGTAAATACTTAAGATGCCACAGATGGAGAGATCTGAGAGCTGTGACCACTACAGTGATGTTAGGATCTACTAGGACCCCATGCACAGGTTGTGGCTGTTTCATTCAAACACTGCAACTCTGACACGTTTTAAGTCCCATCCCCTATTCACACCTCCTCTATAATCTGTTTCCTCTTTTAACCAGCTCTTGCTCAGATAAACTTCATAGTTCTTTATTGACTTGAGAAACACTTTTAATTTTTTTCCGATGTATTTCTTTATTGTGTATGTGTTTACATGTATGTGTGAATGCCATGGCACACATGTGGAAAACAACTTCTACCAGTCAAAACTCTTCTCTCACTATGTGGGTATGGTGATCCATTTCAGGTCCTCTGGCCTTCTAGAAAGTTCCTCTACCCATTGAGTCACCTCCTGGCATCTACTTAACAAATACTTAATGGGGCCCTGCTCATCCCAACACTGAGGACATTCTGGGCTCTCACAGTCTACAATCAAGCTGAAGATACAGGTCTGTACCAGGAGTTTAATAATCCCAGAGAATCCTGGCAGAACACACGGAAGAGTATAGGGTTAGGAGCTCCCACAAGGCCCAGCTGACCACTTGGAGAAAGTGATACAGGGATCTACCTCAAGCCTGTGAGATTTTACCTTTACTCTGTCTTTCCAGACCCTGATAATCTATGGACTCATGGCTCAACACTGCAGAACTTCCTCTTTGGTGTTTCTCTGTTTCTCTGAGCATGGCACAGCCATGCCTTTCCCCATCCAAACTTGCTATTGTTTCAATGTAGTGGCTACAAAGCACCCCTGTCCAATCTGTGGTCCCAGATCATACTGGCTGCTCCTCTCCCTGCTCTCAATTCCTTGACCAAATGCAATGATGGGTTGTTGAGTTGAGGTTTTCAGCTCCTTCTTACTCAGGGTCAAGGAATCACCTTCTCCATGTTTCTTGGGCTTTCTGCTGCTTCTTTTTGGTATAAGACTTTTTCTCAGCTCAGCTGGTGTGCTGGTTAGAATGCGAATGGCCCCTGTAGGCTCATATATTTGAATGTTTGGTTCCCAGTTGGGGGACTGTTTAGGGGGATTAGGAAGGAGGTGTGGTCTTGTTGGAGAAGGTGCATCACTGGGGGTGGGTTTGAAGTTTCAAAAACCCATGCCAGACCCAGTCTAACTCTGGCTCTTGCTGGTGGATCAGGGTGTAATCTCTCAGCTACAGCTAGACCCCACAGCATCATGCCTGCCTGTTGCCATGCACCCACTAGGAAGGTTGTCATGTACTCATTCTTTGAAACTATAAGGAAGCCCCAGTTAAATGTTTTCTATTACAAGTTGTCTTGGTTATAGAGTCTCTTCACAGCAATAGAACAGTGATTAAGACAGCTGGGGGGAGGGGTGGAACTCATGTGCTTTGTCATTCACTTTGTTATTCAGAGACCCTCTGTTGGTAATTGCCAAGGCCATAGCAGATATGTGGAATGAAGATGCTTAGGTGCATGTCTATGGAAGGAAGCAGAGAGTGAGTACAGGTGCAAGTGGGAGGGGGAAGCAGAGGCTCAAATTCCATTAAAAGATCCTCAATGAGACACTCCTTCACACCCATTCAATAATATCAGCCTTAGGAGTCATAAGGTCAAGTGGTTACAAAGATATGAAGTTACGCTGGGCAGTGGTGGCGCACGCCTTTAATCCCAGCACTCGGGAGGCAGAGCCAGGTGGATCTCTGTGAGTTCGAGGCCAGCCTTGTCTACAGAGTGAGATTCAGGACCAAAACTACATAGAGAAACCCTGTCTTGAAAAACCAAAAAAAAAAAAAAAAAAAGATATGAAGTCACTGGCCCTCATACATGTCTGGAGGAGATGCAAAATGATACAGTCATAGAAGACAGTTTGGCACTTTCATTAAAAGTTAAACACACATGTATTATATGATTCAGCAATTTTTCTCTTGAATCTTTAGCCCAATGGGGAAAAATATTGCTTTCAAAAACCTATGTTTGAGATGTTCCTAAGATATTTGATTAAAAGTAGTCAAAATTGGGTTATTCAGGTGTGCATCAACTGGAGAGTGGGTAAAATGTGTTGCCTGCATATGTGGAATGGCGATGTTAACTGAAAGACACCATGCTTGAATAACTTGTACCTAGTAGCAGTCACAAATGATTCCTTTTCCAGGATATGATGGCCAGGGCCCAGATGGTTTTAAATTCTATGGAGTTTTCAATCTGCTCCATCACAGACCAGTCAATGGGTTGCAGGGAGCAGAGATCAGGCAATAGTTAACATAAAGGATCTCTAGCTAAATTTTTCCAACGAAAGAATTATTCTCATCCTTGAAGTGTGGTTTGTTACTTATCTCAAACTCTTATGCAAATTTACCCAGTTATGCTGGTGAAAATTAAATTTTTTTGTATAGAAATCATTTGATGATAAAGCTTTCCAATGATAAGAGGGTTACATAGTGTCTAAAAATTGTCTTGTCCATCAGCAGAAATGCATACCTCACAGAGGTGTGTTTACAGCAGGAACTCAGTAACGCCTTCAGGCTCCTGTGGAAGTATCAGGCACAGCTCATCTGTACAAAAAAGAAGGGCTCTTTCTCTGCCTAGCAGTAGAGTCTTTTACCCTACAGTATTCTCTTTCCTGCCGCCTTGTGTTCAAGAGAGAGCTTTGCAAGAATCTTCACTGATGATGGTTTAAAACAGCCAATGAGAGAAGGACTGGGTATCAGTTTTCCAGGTCAGAGAGTAGTTGCACACCCCTGTAATCTTAGGCCCCTAGACAAGAGAACTGTATTGTGTTTCAGGCCATGCTGGGCTGTGAAGTGAATTTTAGGACAATTAGTCCAACATATGGAGACCCTTTCTCAAAATAAACAAATGACATAAGGCATTCCTGTAAGATGAATTGCTAAATGGTCTTATTTATAAAATTCCCAGACCAGATATTGGGGTGAAAGCCAACAGATAAGAGGAACAGAACAAGCCACATCCACAAGTTCTTACCCTAGGAAATCCTCAGCCCAAGAAAGAGAGTTACTTACTTCCTGTATATCCATGCCCATATGCCTTCTGTCCCTGCTCTCTTACTTCCTTTCTCTGCCCAGCTACATCACTTTCCTCTTTCTCCCCAGCTCTATCACTTCCTATCTGTCTGTACAGACCTCCAGACCTCTATGGTTAACTAGTGCTGAGAATTAAAGGCGTGTGCCACCACACCTGGCTCTGTTTCCAAGGCGGCCTTGAACTCACAGAGATCTGGATGAATCTCTGCCTCCTGAATGCTAGGATTAAGGGTGTGTGCTACCACTGCCTGACCTCTGTGTTTAATATAGTGGCTGGCTTTTTCCTCTGATTCTCAGATAAGCTTTATTGGGGTGCACAAATAAAATATTACCATACATTCCCATCTACCCCTATGCTTGTTACTGTGCTCATGTGGGGTGGGTACAGGAGGAGGGAGCACAGGCTGGGGTGGAAGGACTTTAATCCCACAGTAGCTTGGAGCTGTAAAACAGTGCACACCTGATCCCGTCCTTCCTCGAGACTCTCTCCACACCTGGAAATATGCTTCTTGCAGGGCAGGGATCAGAAAGGTGAATTCTGCCATGGTCTCTTAAAACTGTAGTTGGAGGGTCAGGGGGTCTGCAGTGAAGCATGGCTTCCTCTATCAGCAGGTCACCAAACTCAGGGATGACCTTGAAGACCTGAGGCCATTCAAGGTGCCGGAATAAAATCAGGTCCCAGACCTAACTTTAGGTGTTCTTATATCTAAAAAGTGTATTCTTCCCCACACAATTATTAATTCATCCCATGATGCTCATATCCATCTCAAGAGATTTCACACTTAGTGTAGCTGATTTTGGTTTCTAATTTTGCTTTGAAAACCATAAGATCAAAAGGTCATGGAGATGAGGTAATTGGTTCAAAGTAGTAAGGCCTCTTTATTCTATACCCATTGGTCTCCTTTCTACACAAAACCACTATTCAATAAAAGTGAGAATCCCAATTCCTTCTTGACTCCAAGGCAGTAACCAGAGCACCTGAGTCTGTCTGTTGACAACCTGACGTGTTTGACAGCAGCTGTACAAGAATTATGCAGGGAGGGACTGACTCATTCTTCTAGTAAGGGAGACATCTGGCAGAGGGAGTGGGGCTATCTCTGACTCTGTTGCCTACTCTTAGGACCCTTTCCTCCTGTTGGGTTGCCTCATCCAGTCTTAATAGGAAAGGAGGTGTCTAGTCTTGCTGCAACCTGATATCCCATGACTGGCTGATATACAAGGAGGGCCTGCACTTCTCTTAAGGGAAGGGAGAAGGAGTGGGTGGGGGAAAGGGGAGAGGTTTGGAGGAGGGACTGGAAGGAGAGGAGGGAGGGGGAAGAAACTGTGATCATGCTGGGAAAATTAATCAATTGATTGATTAATTGAAACCTAGCTTTTAGATAGCTAAAAGAATCCTGAATAATAAAAGAACAACTGGAGACATCACCATTTCAAGTTGTACTACAGTTATAGTAATAAAAATAGCATGGTACTTGTACAAAAACAGATATGTTGATCAATGAAATTGAATTGAAGACCCAGATGTAAGTCCACACACCTATGGACACCCGATTTCTGACAAAGAGGCCAGAAGTACACACTGGAAAAAAGACAGCATCTTCAACATATGGTGCTGGTCAAACTGGATGGCTGCATGTAGAAGACTCCAAATACATACATGCTTATCACCCTGAATAAAACTCAACATCCAATGGATCAAAGACCTCGATCTAAAATCAGATACACTGAACCTGATAGAAGAGAAAGTGGCAAATAGCTTTGAACTCATTAATACAGGAAAAGACTTTTTGAAGAGAATCCCATCAGCACAGGCACTAAGATCAACAATTAGTAAATAGGACCTCATGAAACTGAAAAGCTTCTCAAGGCAAAGGACACCATCAGTCTTACAAAGTGGCAGTCTACAAAATGGGACAAAATTTTTACCAACTCCACATCTGATAGGGAGCTAATATTCAAAATATATAAAGAACTTAAGAAACTAGATATTAAGAAAACAAATAACCCAATTAAAAATGGTTTAGATCTAAACAAATAATTCTCAATAGAGGAAACTCAAATGGCTGAGAAACACTTAAAATGTGCAACATCCTTAGCCATCAGGGAAATGCAAATCAAAACTACTTTGAGATTTTATCTTACACCTGTGAGAAAGACTAAGAGCAACAAAACAAGTGACAGCTCATGCTGGTCAAGATGTGAAGTAAGAGGAAGACTCATCCATTGCTGGTGGGAGTGCAAACTTGTACAACCACTATGGAAATCAGTGTGGCAGCTCCTCGGGAAGATGGCAATGGGTCTGCCTCAAGATCCAGTTATACCACTACTAGGCATATACCCAAAGATGCTTCATCCTAGCACAGAGACACCATCTTCATTGCTGCTCAAGTTATAATAGTCAGAAATTGGAAACAACCCAGATGTCCCTCGAACAGATGAATGGATAAAGAAACTGTGGTACATTTACATAATAGAGTATGACTCAGTTGTTAAAAAATATGATATGAAATTTGCGGGCAAATGGATGGAACTAGAAAAAAAATCATCCCTGAGTGTGGTATCCTGGATCCAGAAAGGCAAATATTGTATGTATTTGTTTATACATGGACATTAGCTGTTAAGTCAATGATAACCAAGCTACATTCCATGGAGCTACAGAGGGTAGGTATAGAGTAAGGGACTAGAAGGAACAGTTTGATCTCATTAGGAAAGGGAAATATAATAGATAATTATGGATGGATGGAGGCTGGAATGGGAGGTTCAAGTGGTGAGAGTGATTGGAGGGGGTTTGAGGGAGTGAATATAGGGAGAGACAGCTGAAACTTAGGGCCATTTGAGGGGTAGTATGGTAATCTAATACAGTAGAAACTCCCTAATATATATATTTCATATGTACTTATACATATAATTTCATAAATAAAAGTAATTTACATGAAATTGCCAAAATATGGGGGAGATAAAGTCCTTGTTGTTTTTACTCTTTTCTTGGGGGGCCTGCCATGCAGCTCCCAAATAAATCGCACACAGAGGCTTCTTCTTAATTATCAATGCCTGGCTACATTTTACCTCTGGACTTGCCCTGTTCTCTAATTTCTGTAAATCTTACTCTTTTCTTTCTTCCTTTCTTTCTTCCTTTCTTCCTTTCTTTCTTTCTTCTTCTTTTTCTTTTTTTAATTAAGAAATTTTTTATTCATTTTATATACCAGTCATGGATCTCCCTCTTTCCTTCCTCCATCCTTCCAGCCTTCTCCCTCCCAACCTACCCCCCATCCCTCCTACAAGAAGGTAAGGCCTCCCATGGGGAGTCAGTGGAGTCTGGTATATTCAGTAGAGGCATGTCCAAGTTCCTCCCCCTGCCTCAAGGCTGTGCTAGGTGTCCCACCATAAGCAGTGGGCTCCAAAAAGCCAGCTCATGCACCAGGAATGGATCCCGATCCTACTGCCAGGGGGCCCATTACTCTAGGGCTTGCTGTGTAGCTGGGTGGCTGGCCCCTGGAGTCCTTCTCCTTTTCTGGCTCCTAGCTCTCTCTTTCCAGATTTCTCCCTCTATATATTCTCTCTGCCTGCTAGCCCTGACTATCCTTTCTCCTGCCTTGCTATAGGTCAGTTCTTTATTAGACCATCAGATGTTTTACACAGGCACAGTAACACAGCTTCACAGTTAAACAAATGCAACATAAACAAAAGTAGTACACCTGAAAATAATATTCTACAATAAGTCCCAACTGGTCTTTTTTCATCAAATGAAGCTTTCAGTACCAGAATTGGGTTACATCTAATTGAATTGTTGGACAAAAGAGTCCCATGAAAATCCCCAAAGAAACCAGATTGTTGCCAATACTATAAGTTACTCTCCACAAACTAGCAAGGCTCCACTGCTGAAGACAACACCTACACAACCCATGAACAAGCAGGAGTCCATCTGGTGCCTATATAGAGCCTTCACTCCTACATTCTAGTGTCTTTGGTACAGGAAGGTACTCTGCATGCAACAAAACAAGAAATGTAAACAAGCCCTTTGATCTACAATGATGTCCTACCTGCAAGATATACTAGGGAAATAGTGGAACAAAGCTTGTGGGAGTAACCAACCAATGTCTGGTTTGACTTAAGGCCCACTCCATGAGATGGAATCTATGATCAACACTGCTTGGGTGACCAAGAACCAGAGACCAGATATCCCAGAGACCTAGGATAAAACCATGTACTACTGGTCTGGAAAAGGAAAAAGACAAAGACAAAGAGTAGTGATTAAATGACTCCTAATAATATTCTGCTATACTCATAAGTCAGTGCCTTGCTTAGTCATCATCAGAGGAATGGCCTCCTACTGCAGCTATGAACAAATGCAGGGACCCACAAGCAGACATTGCACGGATGGTGACAGACCTCAGAACACTCAGTCCTAAATGGGGTGTCTCCATCAAATTCTCCCCTCAGAGCTCAGGGAACCCTGCAGAAGAGATGGCAGAAAGACTGTAAGAGCCAGAGGGAATGGAGAACACCAAGAAAACAAAGCTCACATGAACTCACAGAGACCAAAGCAGCCTGCAGAGGTCTGTACCAGGTCCTCTCAGTATATATTATGGCTTCAAGTTTAGTGTTTTTATGGGATTCCTGAATGTGTGAGTGAGTAGATTTGATTCTAGTGCCTTATCTCAGGTTCTTTTCCTTGATTGGTTTGTTCTATCCAGCTTTGATGTAATAGTTTTTGATTTATCATATTATGTTTTATTTTGTTATATTTTAATATTATCTCTTAGAAGTCTGTTCTTTTCTAATGAGAGAAGAAAGGGAGCGGATCCAAATGGTAGGGGAGGGGGGAGGAACTGGGAGGAGTGTGTGTGGGGAATCATAACCAGGATATATTAAGTGAGAAAAGAATCTATTTTCAATAAAAGGGGGAAAATTTTAAAAAGAAGAAAACAAAGTTAAAAAGTTGAAAATGTCTCCTCAACAAAAAAGTGCATATATGGAAATAAACGTTCACAGAATCATTTGCAAATGGACACCACTTCTACACACCCTGATAATCAATGTTGGCAAAGGTATGATGTCATTGGAGCCTCACACATGGCTGGAAGAGATTCAAAATGGTGTAATCACTTTGAAAGACAGGTTGGCAATTTCTTCAAAAGTTAAACACACATTCTGGCTTTGATTCAGTAAATCTACACTCAGGTTTCTAGCTCAAGGATGTGAAAGTATATCACAGATACTCATGCTTGAAATGCTCATATCTGCTTGATTAAAAGTAGCTTAAAAACAAAACTCTCTCAGATGTGCATTTTGGGGTGAAGGTACACTCTCCACACTGTATCAAACAGTGCTGTTCCAGTCTGCGACTTGCACCAAGACACTCTTGTACAAGGAGCAGTTGACTGTATTTTGAGAATGGAGGGTGAACTGCACCTGGTTAGACACATAACCCCAGAGGTCATGCTGTCCTGTGGTTGGCCTTCAATACAGTAAGTTAAAAAACCCAAAAGCTTGTTAATCCAAAAAAATTTCTCCTTGAGGTCATGTTGTTCAGAAGTAGGAGTGTAGGGCTGTCTTTGTAGAGGAATACAGGTTGAACACAATTCTGCACTTTAAGACAATGATATAAAGTAAAAGACAGGACATTTATTAGTCAGGCAACAAATGTACAGTGATACAAATTAGGTAAGAATGAAAGTCATGCATATGGACTATCGTTGAGAAGGTGGAGACCAGCAAATTGAAAAAAGCCAGGATGACCAATCCATACAAAATTAAGTTTTCAGGGAGACAGGGGACAGGAATCTGAACCTTCTGACATTCTCATTCTACTTATATGGCACACCCTACAGTCAAACATCTTCATAGATGTGCTGTGATCATGCAAGGATGAGTATGGCAGAGTCAGCAGAGCCCTTGCTGGTAATAACAAACTCAGTAGACACAAAGAACCAGCCCTACTCTTCTGGGTATGCACGCACGCACGCACGCACGCACGCACGCACGCACGCACGCACGCACGCACGCACACCCACACAGACAGACACACACACAGAACACACACACCACACACAGACACACACAGACACACACACCCCACACAGACACACACAAAGACACACACATACACACAGAAACACACAGAGATACACATACACACAGAAACACACACACACACACAGACACACCCACACACCCACACAAAACACACACACCACACATAGACACACACACAGACACATACACATACACACAGAAACACACACAACCTCAAGCTCAAAAAGCTAATAGATACTCAGGCCCACTTCTCATAAAACTTATACCACTTGCCATCTTGGGACAGAAATAGACTACATTGATTGATTGTCTTAAATATTGTGAGTGACATTTGATTTACAAACACAATAGGTAGAGGCATTTTTCCATCATTCACAACCTTGGTGGCTGATATGGGGACCTCTAGGTACTATGTTCTGAAAGTTTATGTATCACATAAGTTCAAACCTAGTCTCCAATGGGATGTTAGTAAGAGTTGAGTCTTTAGGAGTTGTCACAGGGGACCAGGAGATTAAAAAAAAAAGCCAGGAACCTGAATTGGATCTAGGTTCTTTCACAAGCTAGATAAGTACTCTACCTCTGATCTGTATTCCCAGAACCTGAGGGTTTTATTTATTCTTTGGTAATTTCATATGTGAACACAATGTGTCCAGATCTTGAACACCATTATGTATACCATCTGCCCTGTTGAAGACACTGGTTCAATCTTTGACATAGAGAGCTAGCTCTCACCATATAGCACATACACTGGTATAGTCAACATGAGCTTCATGCTCTCCAAAATTATGAACACACTTCTATTATTTATAAGTCACACATGTTATGATACATACATGTTCACACATGTATATAGCATATATATTATTGAGTGGCAGTGTATTATATAGAATGGGTAGCCCTTTAGTTCCTGAGCTCACCAAACCCTCCTGCTTTAGTCTTCCAAGGAGCTGAGCCACAGACATCTATCTCGGGACTGCATTAGCCAGCAGCTTGAACTGATGAGGACAGCAGGGCTGAGGCTTTTCAGAAGTGTTGTAGATATGAGAAAACTTGGTGTTTGGTAAGAGATGGACGTGGAAATTTGACGCCCAACCAGCTCCAGTGTAGACAATTACTCCAAAGTTTCTAAAGAGGGGACAGAGAATTGGATGTCAGATAAGTGTTCTACCACTGAGCTGTATTCCAAGAACATTGGGATTTTTTCCTCTGGTAATTTCTCACATGAATACAATATGTCATATGCATTCCTATCCCCATCACTCCTGAAATGCTGCAAACTCTCACCATATTCTCTTTCCAACTTCATTATTTTTCTTCTTTTCTTCCCCTTCCTCCTTCTTCCTCATTGTTGTCCTCCTCCTCCTCCTCTTTTTCCTCCTTCTCCCTCTACCCTCTTTAATAACTCACTAAGTCAAATTAGATTTTCTTTTGTACCTTTTTTTTTCAAGATATGGTTTCTCTGTGTAGCCCTGGCTGTCCTGTAACTCACTCTATAGCCCAGGCTGGCCTCAACTCAGAGATCCACCTGCCTCTGCCTCTCAAGTACTGAGATTAAAGGTGTGTGCCACTGACACTATCCAGCCATTTTTTTTTGTACTTTTTAATGTGGAGACAGACCACAATTAAATTTCCCAGTCTTGCCTGGAGCTTGCGCTATAACTCAGGAAGGTCTTAACTTGTGTACCCTTGCCTCAGTCCTCTGAGTAGCTAGCACTTAAAATCTATGTCATCTGACCTGGCTTTATTTCATTTTTTTTAAGGTTCTGGACATCACACCCATGGCCTTGTACATTGGGAGAAGCCCTCTACCCCTGCTATATCCCTAGTCTCACAATTTCTTCAATTGTTTAACACGTGTTCATGACTTAGCAATTCTGCTCTAGGTTGTAAAAAATAATTGAATACATTGATCACATGAAGTCATGTGTGATAATATCCATACAGCTTTATTAAAATCCAAACAAAGGATGAGAAACCCATGTCTATAATTCAACCACTCAGGAAGCCAAACAGTATGATCATGAGGTCAGGGCCCACTTGGGTTATGTAGAGACCTTGTCTCAAAATAGAAGAGCAAATAAGCAAGTGAAACAGTTGTGCATAGATTTGGTAAGTGGATAGAATGTGTCATGTGCACACTGGGATGGCTCTTCACAATGAAAGGAAAGGAAAACATTATTTGAAGTGACATAAGCAATCACAGATATTTATGTTGGATTGGAGAGAAACCCAAATATAGCAACTTAAAGTAATGCCATGTTTACTTTGAAACAGGGTTAAAAGTAGTGAACAAGAGCAAAGGGACCTGAGGAAAGCATTTTGGGAGGTGGGGGTGGGGGCTGTTCTAATTCTGATGTGGTGGCAGTTGTGAGCCTTGAGAATTTTCTCAGACTTACTAAACTATACACCTAAAAGAGATTAATTGCATTTAAGCCATCCACAGCAGTCTGAGGCAATAGTTCACAGATAGAGCACTTGCCTATCCACATGCACAAGCCCTAAGATCAATCCCTAGGCCCATGAAAACAATCCACACTTAAGCTACTAAAAATGAGATAATTATTAAAAGTTTAAAACACATTCTGATTCCCTGTTGGAAGTTTAATGTTTATGTACTGAACAGAAAAGCAGAGGCAAGCTAGCAGTAGGAACATCAATAAATGCTCTACATATAGAATGGAAACAACCTGCATGGTCAGTCTCACTAACAGGAAAATCTTCCCTGCCCCCAGTTCAAGTCAGCAGGGACTTAATGTTGTCTACCAGGAGAGGGCACCTTGAGACCTCTAGCTGTTAAGTAAAGGATAACCATATTACAATACACAGACCTAGAGAAACTAAGCAACAAGGAGGACTCAAGAGGGGGATGCATGGATCTCCCTGGGAAATAGAATAGGTTTTGCAGGTGGAATAGGGCTGGGTGGATTTGGGAACAGGAGGGATCAGACAGGGCAGGGAAGAACAGATAGGGAGGGTACTGGGAAAGATGCCTGAAATTTTGGGGCATTAGGGAGCTATGTGAAAACCGAGGGCCGTGGAAACTCCGTGGATTCTATGATGGTGACCCTAGTGAAGACTCCTAATAATGGAGGATACAGAGCCTGAGCTGGACATCTTCTGTAACCAGGCAAGGCTTCCTGTACTGATATGTAAGTAAAGTCTTTATGTCTGGCTTTAAGTGAAATGTACAGTAAAGCCTTTGTGTCTGGCTTTGAGAGAAATGTTTCAGCAAAGCCTTTGCTATATTTAATCATTAGAAGCTGAGAAATTGTTTTGAGATGGTTTAAACCTTGAAGAATTGTTTCTCTGGAGAGTCTGTACTTGATGCTGTATGAGAGCTTGCAGCTGCACTGACCTGGGTCCTAAGACAATCCTGGCAGATCGAGCGTTCTTACTTTCAATTATGGATGCTATAATAAAAAGGACCTGAGATTTGTGTGGGTTGTCTGCTCCTATGGGCAGCAAGAGTAAGATGATTTTGATCATTGGAACCTTTCCCAGTCCCAATTGACCTTGTGTGTGTTTGAATAAAGTAACTGGAGAGAGCTAGCTGGGTGTCAGTCTTTTCCGACAAGGCTGAGCTCCTAGCTTAGCATCTTGGTGAGCTTCTCTCTCTACTGGGGCACCTATGACCCAATATCAGACAAAAGCTTCCAGTGGTGGGACAGGGACAGAGCCCTTTAATGAAACAGAGAAATGCTTTAGGAGACTATAAAGACAATTGAGCAACATTTGTCACCTTTATATGATGGCATAAAGTTTTTTTAAATTATTTTTTAAAATTTATTTTACATACCAACCACAGTTTCCCCTCCCTTCTCTCCTCCCATTCTCTCCCCCTACCTTCTTTCTACTCCTCCCTGTCCACTCCTCAGAAAGGATGTGGCTTCCCATGGGAGTCAACAATGCATGGCATGTCAAATTGAGGCAGGACCAAGCTCCTCCCCACTCCATCAAGGCTGAGTGCGACATCCTACCATAGGGAACAGGTTCCAAAAAGTCAGTTCATGCACCAGGGACAGATCCTGGTCCGACTTCGAGGGACCCCACAAACAGACCAAGCTACACAACTATCACTCACATGCAGAGGGCCTAGGTTGGGCCCATACAAGCTCCCTAGTTGTCAGTCTAGAGTTCATGAGCTCCCATGAGCTCAGGTCAGCTGTCTCGGTGGATTTTCCCATCATGATCTTGACTGCCCCCCCCCAATCCCTCCTCCTTCTCTTCAACTGGATTCCCAGAGCTTGGCCCAATGATTGGCTGTGGATCTCTGAATCTGCTTCCATCAGTTACTGGATGAAGGTTCTATGATGATAAATAGGGTACTCACCAATCTGATTACAGGAGAAGGCCAGTTCAGGTACCCTCTCCACTATAACTAGGAGTCTTAGCTGGGGTCATCCTTGTGGTTTCCTGGGAGTTTCCCTGGAACCAGGTTTCTCCATAACCCCATAATGGTCCCCTCTATCAAGATATCTCTTTCATTGTTGTCCTTCTCAGTCCCTCCCACAACTTGACCATCTCAGTCCTTAATGTTCACCCCATTCCCTCCACCTCTACTACTCCCATCCCCAGTTTACCCAGGAGATCTCATCTACTTTCCCTTCTCAGGGTGATTGATGGGTCCCTCTTAGGGTCCTCTGAGTTACCTAGCTTCTCTGGGGATGTGGATTGTAGCCTGAGTGAGCACATACCATATTTGTCTTTCTGGGTCTGGGTTACATCACTCAGGATGATATTTTCTAGTTCCATCCAACGCCTGCAGATTTCATTATGTCGTTTTTTTACAGCTAAGTGTACTCCATTTTTTTACTCCATTTTTTTTTTTTACAGCTGAGTGTACTCCATTGTGTATATGTACCACATTTTCTTTATCCATTTTTTGGTTGAGGAGCATCTAGGGTGTTTCCAGGTTCTGGCTATTATGAATAATGCTGCTATGAGCGTAGTTGAGTAAGTGTCCTTGTATATGATTGAGCATCATTTGGGTATATGCCCAAGAGTGATACCACTGGGTCTTGAGGTAAATTGATTCCCAATTTTCTGAGAAACCACCATACTGATTTCCAAAGTGGCACTCCTGCCAACAGTGGAGGAGTGTTCTCCTTGCTCCACATCCTCTCCAACATAAGATGTCATCAGTGTTTTGATCTTAACCATTCTGAGAGGTATAAGATGATACCTCAGAATAATTTTGATTTACATTTCCCTGATGACTAAGGATGTTGAGCAATTCCTAGAAGGCCTTTCAGCTATTTGAGATTCTTCTGTTGAGAATTCTCTGTTTATATCTGTAGTCCATTTTGTAACTGGGTTGTTTGGTATTTTGATGTCTAGTTTCTTGAGTTCCTTATATATTTTGGAGATCAGCACTCTGTCAGATGTAGGGTTGGTGAAGATCTTTTTCCCATTCTGTAGGCTATCATTTTGTTTTATTTACCATGTCCTTTGCCTTACAGAAGCTTCTCAGTTTCAGGAGGTCCCATTTATTAATTGTTACTTTCAGTGTCTGTGCTACTGGTGCTACATTTAGGAAGTAGCCTCCTGTGCCAATGCATTCAAGGTTACTTCCTACTTTCTCTTCTATCAGGTTCAGTGTAACTGAAATTATGTTGAAGTCTTTAATCCACTTGAACTTGAGTTATGTGCATGAGGACAGATATGGATCTATTTGTAATCTTCTACATGTTGACATCCAATTAGATCACCCACATTTGCAAAAGAAATATTACTAAAGCTTAAATCACACATCAGACCCCACACACCAATAGTGGGAGACTCAACACCCCATTCTCACCAATAGACAGGTCTGCCAGACAGAAACTTAACAGAGAAATAAGGGAACTAACAGATATTATGACTTAAATGGTCCTAACAGACATCTATAGAATATTTCACCCAAACACAAAAGAATATGCCTTCTTCTCAGCACCTCATGGAACCTTCTTTAAAATTGACCACATACTCAGTCACAAAGCAAATCTAAGAAGATAAAAAAAAATTGGAATAACCTCCTGCATCTTATCAGATAACTATGGCTTAAAGTTGGAATTCAAAAACAGCACAAATTAAAGAAAGCCTACAAACTCATGGAAACTGAACAATGCTCAACTGAATCACCACTGGGTCAAGGAAGAAATAAGAAAGAAATTAAAGACTTCATAGACTTCTCTGAAAATGAATGCACAACATACCCAAACTTATGGGACACTATGAAAGCAGTGCTAAGAGGAAAGTTAATAGCACTAAATGCCTACATAAAGAATTTGGAGAAATCACACACTAGCATCTTAACAGCACACCTAAAAGCTCTAGAACAAAAAGAAGCAAACTCACCCAGGAGGAGTAGATGACAGGAAATAATCAAACTGAGGACTGAAATCAATAAAATAGAAACAAAGAAAACAATGCAAAGTATCAATGAAACAAAGAGAAAAATACCAAGAATTAATGAAAGAGTTGGTTCTTTGAGAAAATAAACAAGATAGACAAACCCTTATTCAGACTAGCCAAAAGACAAAGAGAGACTATCCAAACTAGCAAAATCAGAAATGAAAAGGGGGACATAACAATAGACATTGAGTAAATCCAGAGAATCATTAGGTCATACTTCAAAAACATGTACTCCACAAAACTGGAACATCTAAAAGAAATGGACAACTTTCTGGATAGGTACCACATATCAAAATTAAATCAAGACTAGGTAAACAATTGAAATAGACATATAATCCCTAAGGAAAGAAGCAGAAATTAAGTCTCCCAACCAAAAAAGGCTAGGGTCAGATGATTTCAGTGTAGAATTCTACCAGAATTTCAAAGAAGACCTAATACCAATACTCCTCAAATTGCTCCACACAATAGAAACAAAAAGAACACTGCCAAACTCTTTTTATGAGGCTACAGTTATCTTGATACCCAAACCACACAAAGACACAACGAAGAAAGAGAATTACAGACCAATCTCTTTCATTAACATTGATGCAAAAATACTCAATAAAATACTGACAAACCAAATCCAAGAACATATCAGAAAAATCATCCACCATGATCATGTAGGCTTCATCCCAGAGATGCAGAGGTGGTTCAACATATGAAAATCTGTCAATGAAATCCACCATATAAACAAACTGAAAGAGAAAAAAAACCCACATGGTAATCTTATTTGATGCTGAAAAAGCCTTTGACAAAATCCAACATCCCTTCATAATAAAGGACTTGGAGAGGTCAGGGATACAAGGAACATACCTAAACATAATAAAAGCAATATACAGCAAGCCAACAGACAACATCAAATTAATTGGAAAGGAACTGAAAGCAATTCCACTAAAATCAGGAACAAGACAAGGTTGTCCACTCTCTCCATATCTGTTCAATATAGTACTCGAAGTTCTAGATAAAGCACTAAGACAACAAATGAGATCAAGTGGGCACAAATTAGAAAGAAAAAAGTCAAACTTCCACTATTTGCTGATGATATGATAGTATACATAAGTGACTCCAAAAATTCTCCTAGGGAATTCCTACAGCTGATAAACACCTTCAGTAATGTGGCAGATTAACTAAAAAAAAAATCAGTAGCCATCCTATATACAAATGATAAATGGGCTGAGAAAGAAATCAGAGAAACATCATCTTTTACAATAGCCACAAATAACATAAAATATCTTGGGGTAACTCTAACCAAACAAGTGAAAGATCTACATGACAAGAACTTTAAGTCTTTGAAGAAAGAAATTGAAGAAGATATCAGAAAATGGAAAGATCTCCTATGCTCTTAGATAGGTAGGATTAACACAGTAAAAGTGGCAATCTCACCAAAAGCAATCTACAGATTCAATGCAATGCCCATCAATATCCCAACACAATTCTTTACAGACCTTGGAAGAACAACACTTAAATTCATATGGAAAAACCAACCAACCAACCAACCAACCAACAAACAAAAAACAGGATAGCTAGAACAGTCCTTACAATAAAGGAACTTCCAGAGGCATCACCATCCCTGACTTCAAGCTCTCCTATAGAGCTATAGTAATAAAAAGAGCTTGCTATTGGCATAAAAACAGACATGTGGATCAATGGAATCAAGTCAAAGACCTTGACGTAAGTCCACATGAACACCTGATTTTTGACAAAGAAGCCAAACTTGTGCAATGGAAGAAAGAGCGCATCTTCAACAAATGGTGCTGGCATAACTGGATGTCAACATGCAGAAGATTGCAAATAGATCCATATCTATCACCATACACAAAACTCAAGTCCAAGTGGGTCAAAGACCTCAACATAAACCAAGTTACACTAAAGCTGATAGAAGAGAAAATTCAAAGTAGCCTTGAACTCATGGGTACAGGAGACTACTTCCTGAATATAAAACCAGTAGCCCAGACACTGACAATTAATAAAAGGGACCTCCTGAAATTGAAAAGCTTATGTAAGGCAAAGGACATAGTCAATAAGACAAAATGACAGCCTACAGAATGGGAAAAGATCTTCACCAAGCCCACATCTGACAGAGGACTGATCTCTAAAATATATAAAGATCTCAAGAAACCAGACATCAAAATACCAAACAACCCAGTTACAAAATGGACTACAGATCTAAACAGAAGTGATATCACTCTTGGGCATATACTCAAATGATGTTCAATCATACCACAAGGACACTTACTCAACTATGCTCATATCAGCATTATTCATAATAGCCAGAACCTGGAAACACCCTAGATGCCCCTCAACCAAAAAAATGGATAAAGGAAATGTGGTACATATACACAATGAAGTATTACTCAGCTGTAAAAAACAATGACATAATGAAATTTGCAGGCAAATGGATGGAACTACAAAATATCAACCTGAGTGAGGTAACCCAGACTCAGAAAAGCATACATCATATGTACTCACTCATAAGTGGATATTAGATGTGAAGCAAAGGATAACTAGACTACAGCCCACAGCTCCAGAGAATCTAGGTAACAAGGAGAACCCTAAAAAAAGGAGAACCCTAAGATGGACATATGGATTGCCCTGGGAAGGGGAAATAGATGAGATCTTCTGAGTAAACTAGGGGTAAGGAAGGACAATAGAGAGGAGGCAATGATGGATGAGAACTTGAGTGACCAGGATGGTTAAACTGAGGAAAGGGATGGAATGGGAGAGCAATGAAAGAGATATCTTGATAGAGGGAGACATTATGGGGTTAGGGAGAAACTTGGTGCTAGGGAAATTCCCAGGAATCCACCAGGATGACCCCAGCTTAGACTACTAGCAATAGTGCAGAGGGTGCCTGAACTGGTCTACCCCTGCAATCAGATTGGTGAATACTCTGTCATCATAGAACCTTCACTTGGTAACTGATAGAAATGGATGCAGATATCCACAGCCATGCATCAGACAGAGCTCTGAGAGTCCAGTTGAAGAGAGGGAAGATGGATTATATGAACAATGTGGGTCAAGATCATGATGGGGAAATCTACAGACAACTGAACCAAGCTCATGGGAACTCATGAACTTTAGACTGACAGCTGTGGAGCCTGCATGGTACCAGACTAGGCCCTCTGCTTTTGGGAGACAATTTTGGGAGCTTGGTATGTTTGAGGGACCCCTGGCAGTGGAATCAGGATCTATCACTGGTTCATGAGCTTGCTTTTTGGAGCCCATTCCCTATGGTAGAATGCCTTGCTCAGCATTGATGCAGAGGTGAGGGGCTTGGTCTTGCCTCAACTGAATGTACTATGCTTTGCTGACTCCTTATGGGAAGCCTTACCCTTATGGAGGAGGGGATGGGTGTGGGATAGGGGAGGAGGAGCATGTGGGGGAGTGGGAATAGGGATAAGAAGGGGATCTGTGGTTGGTAATGTAAAATGAATAAAACAAATTTCTTAAATAAAAACAAAAACAAAAACAAATGTGGATGCCCTTGTAATGGGGGCATAACTGCTCAGAATTGAGACTTCATCTTGATAGATTTTTTCTTTGATGGATATGAATTGTCCTTCTCTATCTCTTTTGATTAGTTTTAGTTTGAAATCTATTTTGTTAGATATTAAGATAGTTACACCAGATTGTTTCTTAGGTTTGTTTAATTGGAAAAATCTTTTCCCAACCCTTTACTCTGAGTAAAGAATATGTCTTTGGAGTTGATATGTGCTTCTTGTATGCAGCAGAAGGATGAATCCTGTTTTCATATCCATTCTGTTAGATTGTGTCTTTTTATAGGTGAATTGAGACAATTGATATTAAGAGATATTGAGGACCAGTGATTGTTAATTCCTATTATTTTTTTGGTTTTGTTGTTGGTGATAAAGTGAGTGTGTTTCCCTTCTCTGGGATTTGCTAGTGTGAGATTATCTATTGCCTGTGTTTTTGTGGGTGCAGCTAACTTCTTTGGGTTGGAGTTTTCCTTGTACTTTCTGTAGGGCTGGCTTTGTGGATTGTTTAAATTTGGTTTTGTGATGGAATATCTTGTTTTTTCCATTTATAGTGATTGAAAGTTTTGCTGGGTATA
Organism: Peromyscus eremicus; assembly: GCF_949786415.1. NCBI lineage: Eukaryota > Metazoa > Chordata > Mammalia > Rodentia > Cricetidae > Peromyscus > Peromyscus eremicus. Next base: position 103,458,597 of record NC_081420.1, read on the forward strand.
GCAGTCTGGGCTGGCATCTGTGGTTTCTTAATGTCTGTCCTGGACCTTGTGGCTTTCAGAGTCTCCATTGATAAGCCAGGTGTAAATCTGATAGATCTGCCTTTATATATTACTTTGCTTTTTTTTCTTTGCAGCTCTTAATATTCTTTCTTTATTCCATATGTTAATGTTTTGGTTATTATGTGGTGAGGAGACTTTTTTGGTCCAGTCTATTTGGCCATAGGCCAAATAGCTTTATTTATTAACCAATGGGAGCAACATATATTCACAGCATACAGAAAGACATCCCAGCGCACTTCCCCTTTTTTATCTAATCAAAAAGGAAGGTTTTAACTTTAACATAGTAAAATTACATAGAATGAAACAGTTATCAAGCAAGAATTACAGTTACAATACTAGTATATTTGTATTTGGCAAAATTAAAGAAAATATTCTATTATCTATCCTATTTTTGTGAGTCTAAAATTTTGCATCTAATTTATCTTTTATCATGACTAAGGAAAACTATAATTATAACTATAGTTATATTTTATATAGTCTTAAACTCCATCAAAGACCCCAGAAGGATATAGTATTACCTAAGTAAACAGGAAGTGCATTGTAAGCAACTTCAAAAATTCTAGAAATTACAGAGACATCTGGCTGCTTGGAAAGTCACCCAAAGTTCCTCTGCAATATTGGAACATCCATCTTCAGCCTACAAGCCTAGAGTCTATGGCAGACTTATTTTGTGAAGCAGGAAATTTGAAGGACTGTCTTGCTTATTGGCAAAGTTCATTAGTGGCTTTCCCTATGTCCTGAAGAATGTCTGGCAGTATCTTCTGTGAAGCAAGTACCTGAAGGACCATCTCACCTGTTTTGGCAAAGTTCAATTACTGGTCACTTTCCCATGGGTCCTGCATGTCCCGTTTATACATCATACCATAAAGCAGTCCAGGCAAGAGCAAATGGCCATTTTTTGCCAAGAAGAAGATAAACTCAATATGCAATGTCTTTGATGCTCATCTTCCTCTTTGAAGTAAATTGGTGCTGCCAGGAGCAGACGTGTCTCACTATCCTTTTTTTTTTTTTTTTTTTTTTTTTTGGTTTTTTCGAGACAGGGTTTCTCTGTGTAGCTTTGCGCCTTTCCTGGATCTCGCTCTGTAGACCAGGCTGGCCTCGAACTCACAGAGATCCGCCTGCCTCTGCCTCCCGAGTGCTGGGATTAAAGGCGTGCGCCACCACCGCCCGGCTTCACTATCCATTTTAAATGACATATTCTGTAGGTCTTTGAAGTGTTTGAAGGTTATCTACCTAATTGAAATACATCTATGTATATCTAGAAAACTTAACTAAGATGACTATTAGTTTGATTATCATAGATGACTATTAATCTGTATTTCTTAATTATATATTTCAATTTTAAATGAGTTGCATAAGCACAATACCATAAACAAGAGTAGAAATATACATGCAGTATAACAAGATTAACTTTAAATTTGTATCAATAAACAAAAATCTATATTAATGTAAAATATGTAAGATTAATAATTGTTTTTTGATTAAATAGATTCAATAATCTACCCTTTGGTCCTATCATTTCTATATCATACACTTCCATATCATATCCCACTTTCTTATTTTAGAAAAAGATTAACCATGACCAATAACAATTTGCAACCAACCCCCTAAACAAAGACATACATCCATAATCCAAGTTTTGGGAAAGTATGTATAGTTTTCTAGGCTATGTCCTGCTGATTAGGGGTGCTGCAAATCTTATGAGGATCCTGAGAAAATTTAGAATTTTGGTCAAGTCTTGACAGTAGTAGTCTGTGAGGCTGGATCACCTCAACCAGCGCCCTTGAACCTGTTCTGGATGCAGAACTCAGAGGAAACTGCAACAGAGGCATTTTGAGATGTTGGATCATTGGGGCCATTTGTTTTCATTGGTGTCTGGTCCCCTTATCCTGAAAATACATAAACTTTTAAAGGTAACATACATATCTGCATTAATACAAGTACAGACTGTGCATTGTACACAAGTCAGCCAAAGGTAATTTCTTGTACTGTGTTTGAGCAGGTAAAATATACATCATGTGTCTGTAGTTCTTTCAGGTTTATGTTTTTATGTCCGTAATCAGGATTTCAAGGGGTCTTCCTCTATCAAATCTGATCTTCTTTAATTTTGAATGAATGTATAGCCTCTCACTTCCTGAGGAAACAAACTCATAACCTTTCCCCCAAAGTGTCATACCTTTTGACTTAAATTTTGGAGTCAAGATATTTTTAAATCATGTAGGATTGTTTAATCCAGCAGCTTTTATAATCAAATGTCTCATAGCAGTCAACAATTTTAAAGACAACACGATAATATACATAATCCAGACTTTCTGTGAATTTTCCATCTTCACATGGTTCATTTTCTTTATATTACTTTTCTCCTCTTTCTAAGGACTTTATTTTACTATTTTAAAACTATTTACTTCTTTTTTATGACTGCCTACACCTTCTCTTTACTCTCACAAGCCTACATATATTTTTAAACACGCTGTAACCCATTTAGAGTTTTTTCCATCTGAATCTGTTCTTCTTGTGTGTCCGTAATCCTTTTCTGACCAGGAGAGATTTTAACCTGCTAAGCTGCTGGCTGCTGGCTCCACCCCACTTGGATTTTCAACATGGCACAGGTACCAAGGCATCATGCTTACCTCCCCAATTCTGGGAAGCAGTATTAAGTAGTACTTGAAAATAGTATTAAGCCTGTGGTTGTGCTCCCAAGCCTGAAGACAGAGGCTGGGAGAAGCCTCTTTGTGCCATGGCCCATGAGAGCCCACAGGAGCCCACCCTGTTATCGCTGAAGCCCACAGTGACCAGGGGACAAGTCTCTGCACTGTGGCCTGTAATGAGAGACATGAACTAGGAAGCTGATTTTAGCTACATTCTAGAATCTTTTGTTAAGTTCTCTCAGGTTTTAGGTGGAAAATCTTACCACTACCGTAGGGTGACAAATGTAGCTGGAAGTTTCTCCAGACGAATCTCTCTCACCCACGGTCCGACAGCTGCTTATAAAATACTCACTCAGAGGCTTAATATTAATTACAACTGTATGGCCTATGGCTTAGGCTCATTACTAACTAGCTCTTACAACTTAGCTCAACCCATTCCTATTAATCTATGTTTTGCCACGGGGCTTTGTGGCATTATCTGTTCTCTCATATCTTGCTTCTCCTGGCAGCAGCTCACAGTGTCTGCTGTGACCCCATCTTTCTTCTCTATCTCTCTTGGGTTTCCCACTGGGCTCCATTCTGTCCTACCAAAGGCCAAATGCAGCTTTATTTACTAACCAATGAGAACAACACATATTCACAGCATGTAGAAAGACATAGCACAGCATAGGGGTGCCTCAGCTGAGGTTTGTGGGGGTTTGGATGCCTAGATCAAGCACATCATCCAGTTCTTCTGGATGGAATGGGCTTAATTGTGTCTATGAGGTCTGTTCTTCTGACTGGTGTAGGTTTTGTCTGTGCCTGTTCTTCCAACTGGTGTGGGTGGCACTTGTGCCTATAATAGGATCTGCTGATGTTGCTGGAGAGGGTTGTTCATGGGGAGGCTGCCGGGGCAGGTGGGATTGGGCAGCAGAGTGATCTGTTCTCCCAACTGGTGTAGGTGGAGCTTGTGCCTCTAGAGGCTGTTGATGTTGCAGGGGATGGTTGGCTGGGGAGGATGATGGGGTCAGTGAGTTTGCACAGCAGAATGGGTCTTGTAGGTTACAGAGTCCAGTGGGTGGTGGAGTGGCCTGCCCTCAGGTCCTTTACCTGCTGACTAATTGCTGGGGGCTGCACCAGAACAGTGGAATTCCAGCAGAGTTGGGGGCAGGGCCCAACTGCCTTGCTGAGGCTGAGAAGGGAGGGTGAGGGGCACAGGATGTGCTCTGGGGTTTAGGAACTAGAAATTGGGGCAGTTTAGTTGGGAGATCAGTCACTCATCTCTTCTTCTAATTGGTGCAGGTGGTGCTTGTTGATGGCATAAAGTTTAAGTAAAAGTTTTTAATAGGGGGCCCAGAAAAGGTTTAGGGACCACAATAAGGGAAGAATAAAAATTAATAATATGGAAAATGAAGGAGAATGATTGTGTAACAAGGAACCAAAGAGTTTTAGGGGAATTAGTGAAAGTTAGAAATAGCCTTTTTTTTTTTTTTTTTAATTTTTATTTTGCAATACAATTAAGTTCTACATACAGGCACAGATTCCCTTGTTCTCCCCCCTCACGCCCCCCTTACCTTCCCCCCAGCCCGCCTCCCATTCCAATCTCCTCCAGGGCAAAGCCTTCCCCACAGACTGAGATCAACCTGGTGGACTCAGTCCAGGCAGGTCCAGTCCCCTCCTCCCAGGCCGAGCCAAGCGACCCTGCATAGGCCCCAGGTTTCAAATAGCCGACTCATGCAATGAGCACAGGACCCAGTGCCAGTGCCTGGATGCCTCCCAAACAGATCAGGCCAATCAACTGTCTCACCCACTCAGAGGGCCTGATCCAGTTAGGAAGATAGGGATTGGATACTGTTCTCCTGGACATTTTTGGACCTTCTGACCATTCCACCTCCAGGATATACCTCATCGTCAAACATATTTACAGATGTCCTCAGCAAGTGAACATGAACCTAATAGTATCTCCAGGCCCTGGTGCATGGGGAGAAACTTCAACAGACTTCAACACACACACACACACACACACACACACACACACACACACACTCAGGCTAGAGTGACTAAGGGACAGGTCTAGATCTCCTTAAAAATGTCACTCACCACTTCTGAAATAGATAAATGGGTGGATTGTACTAAATGTCAGTCATAGGTGACACTCAATTGTGCTAATTCTCTAATGTAATGATATTAAGAACTGGGACAGTTAGAAGGTTGTGAAGTCATGGGCACAATTGTTTATACCTTCTATCCTCTGAGGACAAGAGTTACAATCTTTGGGCTAGATAATTAGCCCTTGCCACACAGCAAATCTGCCAGCATCTTGGACCTAGACTTCTGCATCTCCAAACTTAATGAACAAATTTTTATTGTTTATAAGCTACAAACTTATGATATACAAATAGCCATACAAACATATTTATATATAATTATTGATATGTAAGGCCTAATGCCCCTGTATCACATGGGTTATTCTTGGAATCCTGAGCTCATGCATCCTCCTGTCTCTGCCTTCCAAGTAGCTGGGCCATAGGCATTTGTGTCAGCACAAAACTTGAAGCTTAAGATGATTTTGCTATAGCAGCAGTATTAGGCAAAATTCCCTAAGGGAGCAGAAGAGATAGAATGTGCATATGTTATAAAGGGGGATTTACAGCCAGGTGGTGGTGATACACACTTTCAATGCCAGCACTTGGGAGGCAGAGCCAGGTTCATTTTTGTGAGTTCTCTGTGAGATTGAGGCCAGCCTGGTCTACATAGCAGTAGAAGGTCAGCCTGGGCTGTTACACAGAGAAACCTTGTCTTGAAAAGGCAAAAAAAAAAAAAAAAGAGTGGGGTAGGGTGGGGTGGGATTTACTAGAATGACTGATTTATATGAGAAGGGCTGGGTACTCTAATAATATCCATCTGCACCCTAAAGAGGCTTAGAACACCTGTAGTTGCTTAATTCGTGAAGTTCAGTGCCATAGTTCCAATCTATCATTGAAGACTTGGAAGATTCTCGCAGTCTCTAGTCTTCAACACACATTGGAAGGCTGAAGAAGCTGGAGTCAGATGTCATCAACGGATGGTATCATCATCAGCAGAGTCAGTTAGATTCATTCACCAGGAAGAGGCAGAGGCAGGAAGGCAAGGAACACTGCTGTTTACATGGACCTCTTTATGTGTGGGACACACTGTGGAGGAGGTTCTTCTCCCCTCAAATAATCCTTCTTGGAAATGCTCATCAAGTCCCATCCAAAAGTCTGTCTCTTAGTTAATTCCAGATGCTATGAAGTTGGAAATACTTTCAATGTTTCTACTGGCATGGTATAATAATGGCTGTGCCTGACTTTACCAGTCAGCAAAGCATGATGTCAATTTAGTGTTTCCCTTCAAATTATCTGTTCTCCCAGTCCTGGCCTAAGCAGATGTTCTCTCCTCCCTCAACTTCCCTTCTGAAGAAACAGCTGGGTTTTTGGAGATGGACTGTCCCAGCTCTTCTAAGAACAAAGACATGGAACTAGATTTTTGTGTTACCTGAACATCCCAATGTGTCTTAATCACTAGCAGCAGGAGCCCAATAATGAGCTCAGGCTGCAGTGGGAGAATCTGGTAGCAGCACTCCTGGAGGGTATCCTTCTCTACACATGGTTTCCAGGATGGACAATCAATAATCTTAACCTTGACCTCAATGGTCAGGCTGTCCTGGGGTTGGTATTCCTTGCACTGGATTTTAAAAGGGAGAGTTTGCCATCCTGGGAGAACCTGACTTGTAGGGCAAGCAGATCAGAGGTAAGGAGGTAGGGCATATCAGGGTCTCTAGCATAAAGGATCTGGCCTCCTAAGGACAGAGAGAAAATGTTTTGGGAGAATTCATGAAGCTAGAGGAGAATTTGGCACATTTGTTTTTTTTTTTTTTTTTTTTTTTTTTTTTTTTTTTTTTTTGCTTTTTTCGAGACAGGGTTTCTCTGTGTAGCTTTGCGCCTTTCCTGGAACTCACTTGGTAGTCCAGGCTGGCCTCGAACTCACAGAGATCCGCCTGGCTCTGCCTCCCGAGTGCTGGGATTAAAGGCGTGCGCCACCACCGCCCGGCCAATTTGGCACATTTGTATAATGATATAAAATAAAAGAGAGGATATTAATTAGAAAGGTAAAAAATATCTAGTGACAGCAAAGAGGAAAGAATGAAAGTCATGTATATTGACAATCAAGGAGAAAGGGGTTATCACAGGGGCCAGAAGGTTTCTGTGGAAACTGTGGAAGTGAGGAGAAATCCCCCATACATGGACAAGTGCTCAGGGAGATGAGAGATTCAACCTCTATTGTACATGTATGGACCTTCTGACACCCCCACCCTGCTACTAAGGACTCACCCCATATTCAAACATCTTCACAGATGTGCTGTGATCATTGCCATGTCTACCGAAACTTTGGAAGTAAATACAGACCCCAGGAGACACAAAGTAATTAATTTGGTTCTTCCAGACACACACAGACACATACACAAATGTCCCACATATACACTCACATAAATGTATCTCATGCACACACACACATGCATGCACAAAACCTGATATACACATATGGGCACACAAATGTATGCATGCACATATGTGTACACAATTGTATACAAACACACACACAAACAAACAAAGCCACATACACACATATGTATAAAAGGGTATGTATGCATGCATGCATGTGTGCAAACAAATGCATGTCTGGTGCCCACAGAACCTAGCAGAGGGAGCTAGATCCCTGGAACTGGAGTTATAGACAATTGGAAGTCACCATGTGGGTGCTGGGAGTCAACCCTGGGCTCTCTGAAAAGCAGCCAGTGTTTTTAAACTTTGAGCCATATCTCTAGCCCCAGATTGGTACTTTTTTATAAAAATTTGTGAAGATCTAAATTAGCTTATCTAATCAATAACCACACATTCAAAAAAACAAAAACAAATAGGTATTGGGGACTGGAGAGATGTTTCAGCAGTTTGCAGTACATACCGCTTCTAGAAGACTGCGTTCTGTTCCCAGCACCTGTATCAGCTTATAACCACTTGCAATTCTAGTTCCAAGGGATCTAATGCTGTCTTCTGGACTCCAAGGGCTCCAGAATACATGTGTCATATACTTACACAGACAATATACACATTCATGAATAAAAATAAAAATAAATCCTTAGAAAAATAAGACAGGCAAAGTGAATTCTGTCTGTAATCCCAGCACTGGGGAAGCCTAGGCTAGATGATGGTAAGGGCAATGCTAGCTTGAGCATGCATACACACACACACACACACACACACACACACACACACACACAAATACACATACACAAATACACATACACATGCAAATACTGTCCCAGGCTGGAGGAGATAATAGATACTTAATCCTACTTCTCACACAAAATTGTGCCAATAAGTACTTTGGAACAGAATAGATGAATTGGCTTCGATGGTGCACAGGGTAGAAAAAAGAAATCAAAACTGATGAATGGACAGATTATATCTTAACTGAAATTATAATTGACATTTAATCTACAAACGCAACAACTAGAGACACTTTAGGATGTTTTCAAATTCAGTGAGTGACATGTGAACCTCTAAATGTTGTGTTTTGAAAGTATCTATGAGTCATATTTCTATATTGAAACTTAGACTCCAATATGATGTTATTAAGAGTGAGGCCTATTGGAGACCTGGGTCATGAGAACTACTAATTATCCCATCTATCAGTGAAAACACAAGGTATCATCTTTGGGTAATACAGTAATCCTGTTGGTATCTTTGGACTTTATGGTCTCCAAAAGTATGAAGCTAATGAGAGAGGGCATGTGATTTTGACACAACTCACCCATATGATATGAGTTCTTCTAAGAACCTACATCAACATTTTCCAAAGCTTCTGCTTTACTTTGAGAGGGTTTTGGTCATGACAGTTAGGGTGTTTGGCTATCCGATCACCGGAGGAGGTCAGTTCGGGCTTTCTCTCAACCATTACCAGTAGTCTATTGTGGAGGTATCTTTGTGGATTTCTGGGGACCTCTCTAGCACTTTGCTTCTTCCTATTCCCATGGGGTCTTCATTTATCATGGTTTCTTGAATGACTGATGGAAGTGGATGCAGAGATCCACGGCCAGGCCCCAGGTGGAGCCCCGGGAGTCCAATCGGTGAGAGAGAGGAGGGATTGTATGAGCAAGAGATGTTGAGACCATGATTGGAAAAAGCACAGGGACAAATAGCCAAACTAGTGGAAACACATGAACTATGAACCAATAGCTGAGGAGCCTCCATGGAACTGGATCAGGCCCTTTGGATAAGTGAATCAGTCAATTAGCTTGAACTGTTTGGGAAGGCCCCAGGCAGTGGGACCGGAACCTGTCCTTAGTGCATGAGCTGGCTTTTTGGAGCCTGGGGCCTATGCTGGGACACTTTTCTCAGCCTGGGTGAAGGGAGAAGGGGACTGGATCTGCCTCGACTGAATCTACCAGGCTGAGCTGAATCCCCAGGGGAGTCATTACCTTGGAGGAGATGGGAATGGGGGGTGGATTGGGGGAAGAGTGGGGGGGCAGAAGGAGGGAGGACAGGGGAATCTATGGTTGATATGTAAAATTAAATTAATTACAAAATTAAAAAAAGGGGGTTTTGGTCTTAGAGAAGAAGACCACATGGATGAGAGCTTAAGGAAGGAAGGCTAGAAGGGGCCTCGTACCAGTAGAGTGTGAAAGGAGATGGATACTTTGGGACTCACAAATCCACACTGTTATTGGAGCATTTATTGAGAGGGTCTAACAGAAGATGACCCAGCAGGATAAAGAGTCACATGCACAGGATTTGTGATAAATGTAGAAGAACGGACAAATGCAAAGGCTATGTGAATGTTAGAATCAACCCAGGTTTCTCAATATTATTGGGAACCTCAAGCTGACCCCATCAGCAGGAAACCCCATATACCATTCCTCACACAGGATGCTAAAGCTCTGTGTGATTGTCCTGAGTGCCCTGTATCTCCTGGATCTTCTGGGGCAGAGTCTTGGTCCAGAACTGCAGCCTTCTGGCCTTCAGAGCTCGGTCCACAGCAGGCTTGATGTCCAGCTGCAGGTACTGCTCATCATGGTCTAACATGGGCCAGTAGGGTAGACCCTCGCTGTTGGGGTTCCTGTGGATATGCCAGCCAGTGGGGAAGGGTGAGGTCACTCTGATACAAAGACTGACCCCCTTACTTGGGTCATGACAGTAGAACAATTAGGCCAAAGGTTAAGAGGGCTGATAAAGGGATACTGATAAAGGGATAGAAGTGTCACCCACTAGTTTCTGCCCATATGAGGGAAGGGAACCTGAACTATTTTATGTCTCTCTTTAAGAAACAAGATCTAAAGAGCAGTATCATATCACTATGGCCCACCAGCCAGTATCTGATAGCTAGAAAGTATCTGTATAAAGGTGCTATTGGGTAGAGAAAACTCTATCATATGATGGAAGATCCATGCATGCTAAAGAGATCACCACATAAAAGGGAGCCCTAGATAGGGATCCACACCTGGAGGGTTGAAAGAGAGGTGTGTTCTCACCCATGTCTTGCAAAGTTGGCCCAGTACTTCATCATCCTCCTGCTCAGTAGCTTCTCCTCCTCAGTGAAGTCAACTGGAGTCATGAGGAAGGTAAATGTTGAAGTCCCTGTCACCTCACACAACTGCCACCTCATGCTTCACACTGTTGTCAGACCCAAACCTATCGGCTTTGTTATCTCCTGTCTTCACTATACAGAATCCATGATCCATGCATGCCTCTAATTGAATTCATGTCCCAATGTGCTGTCATCTCTATCATAGGCTAGACTGGAATGTGTCCAGATTCTAATCCCAGTTAATTTTTTAGGCTATGATATGGTATATATTTGATTTTATTCTCTCCCAGAGCCTAAGTTTCCTCAAATGGACTGAGAATTCAGGACACTTCAGGCAGTTATCTCTGACTTCATTTACTTCAAAGAAAATAAAGAACACTCACTTTTCATGCCAAAGAAGAAAGGCCCAAAGACAAAGGGAACTTCATCACCATGGTCAGCTTTCACATGGGGTGGCCTGATACTCTTGAGGAAGCTGGGTTGATGTTCGAACTCGTAGAAGTAGACAGGGGCATAGGAACCTGGAGGTGGGTACAAATGGTGACTTAGTAGCCCCTCACCTGAAGTTCTGAAACAGATTTGATAACAAGATACCTTGATATGAAGCTACCTGGAATCATCAAAGTTAAATGGGAGGAGCTCCAGGCTGGAGCACTAGCTGTGGAAAAACCCTTGGCTACAGGATGCTCATAGCCTTCCAGTTGAGTTGTTTCAAGAGTCAACAGAGTATCAGTCACCCATTTTCTCTTCTGTAACTAGATGTCACTCTCTTTAACTAGACATGAAAAAACCTGGATACCACACTGCTCCACAGTGCTCACCCGTGACCCACACCTGTGAGCTGATCCTCTAAGCCTTGTTACAGATGTACTCACGCTGAAAATGTGCTACTTGCAGTGCAGGGATCCCAAACATGAAGTCTCCCATCATCTCTGTGAACTGTATTTGGAGGGCTTGGGGGTCCTCAGTATTTCCCATGTACTCTTTCATTAGCAGGTCACTACACTCAGGAGGCAGCATCTACACCAAGGAGAGCAGGAAGAATGAGGTTAGGCATGTTGTTGGTTAGGTAGGCAATAACATGTGGTATGGGGAGAATAGGGACTGGGATGAAGTAGGGTATAGGTAAAAAGGCTTATGCTCTGAGGTCACCCCACACAGAATCACACATATATACTGTGGTGGTTTGAAAGAAACTAGCCTCCAAAGAGAGTGGTGGCACTATTAGGAGGTATGACTTTGTTGAAGTAGGTACGGCCTTGTTGGAGGAAGTGTGTCACTGTGGAGCTGGGCTTTGAGGTCTGATATGTGTTCCAGCCACACCCAGTGGTTCAGACCACTCCCTGTTGCCTGGGAGTCAAGATGTAGGAATCTCAGCTCCTTCTATAGCACCACCTCTGCCTGCACAGCACTGTCTCACACCATGGGGATAACGGACTAGACCCCAGAAATTGTAACCCCCCCCCAATTAAATGTTTTCCTTTATAAGAGTTTCTGTGGCCATGGTGTCTCCTCACAGAAATAGAAACCCTAACTGAGACATATACTGACCTTTATTAATAGGAATCTTTCTGAGAAGGAGATATGAGGGACCTCTCTATTTGGACAGGACCAGAGGTGTCTCACCATTTGTACTGCTGTATTCTTCAGAACAGCCTGCAGGTTCTCTCTCGTTATTTCCTTTATTGTCTGAGAGGAGCCCAGGGCCTGGGAAGCAGAGGACACTGTTAAGTGTGGGATCTGATGGACTTGGATTAAACATGTATTGAGTTTCTGCTGCTTAGCATGAGTGTCCAGACTCCCAGAGGATTGGAACAGAGACTCACCATGGGGACAATGAAACCATACTCATCATTGTTGAAACCTATGATGCTGGGGACAGGGCGAAAATCCACAGAAGCCAACAATTCTTGGGGATGCCTGGGAAAAAACACTCCATCCACCACAGCAGGGATGGTCTTGAAAACCTGAGAGGCATTAAAATTCAATGCTGAAGGTCAATGAAATACATATGCTGATATCCACTGAGTTACTGCTACCATTTTCTCATTTCTCACTAGTTTCAGGGTGCTCTGCTCACTCTGGAAGGGAATCTACACTTGGAACAGTCTATCTTGGTGTTCATATTGTACACAGAACTAAAAGAACACAAAGAGTGATGAGGCTCTTCCACACAGACAATTATACGAACCTTACTAATGGCCAGAATCTCTGCTTCACTCTTGCCTCTCAGACAGCGCACCAGGTCCTCTGAGTCCGTGGTCTCACATCCAGACATGTTGGCCACTGTCTATTATAGAAACAAGCAGGGAAAGAATTTTCTCAATTTCAACTAGATGCAATTGCACCTAATTCTCACACTTACTGTGTGTTTTGTGTAGCTTGGAATAAGTATGAAATTTTTGTCCTAGTCCTAGTGCTCATAGGTGAGAGCTATTCAAAGTACCCTTTCTGTATGCATGCTTGTTCTTTTTGTTTAGGGTAGTTTTATTTTTCCCACCTCTTTTTCTGTGTTTTATGTATGAGAGAATAAGTGTGACAATGTTTGTATGTGAATGTCAGAGGACAAAGTTTCCTTTCTTCAAGGACCCCCACACCCTTTATTTGAGACAGGGTATATTCTTTTGCTGTCCCTACAATAGCTGAACTGCTCTGTGAATATCCAGGGATTCCCTTGTTTCTGTCTCCCACCTGACTACAGGAATAGTGAAATTATAGATACATGTTACTATCTCCAGCCTTTTGTCAATTCAGGACATTTGAACTTAGGTCCTCAGACTTGCACTCCAAGCACTTAAAAAAAAAAAACAACAAACCACTGAACCATCTCCCAATTGTATGTATTTTTTTTTTTTGCCAATGATTGGAGTTTCTAGGAGCAGTTTTCTAGTCAAATAACATACTCACACAGTATGAAATAGATGTGAGTGGAAGCTACTCCTAAATTTCTGAGAAATAACTGGGAAGAAAATGATTTCCCCCTGTCCTTATTTCCTCAATGAACAGAACGCCAGAATACCAGAAGGTGAAAGCTGAGGGGGCAGACTAGGGCTATGATGGTTGAGGGCACTCACTGTGTAGACCATCTCGTGGGTGTCAGAGATAAGGTCAGGCAGCAGGACCACTCCACTCTGCATGATGGCTCCGTGGAAGAGTCCTTTGGACATGGGGGACACAACAAGTGAAGACACACTTGTGCCACCTGCTGACTCGCCAAAAATAGTGACCTGGTCAGGGTTGCCTCCAAAGTGGGCGATATTCTGCTGGACCCAGCGTAGGGCAGCCACTTGGTCCAGGTAGCCCCAGTTGCCTCTGGCGTGCTGGTCTCCAGTGCTGAAAAGAGGAAGGGACGTGGATCACAGGGCTGTCTAGGTTCTCCTTAGCTGCCATTGCATAGCCCAGCCCTGGAATCACCTGAAGAAGCCCAGGACACCCAGACGGTACTGGATATTGACAACCACCACATCCTCAATAGCTGCCAGAGTGGATCCATCATACATGGAAGCCATGCCTACAACCAGTCCACCACCATGAATCCACACCATCACCTGAAGAAGTCAAGAGAGATGCCATGAAACGGCTAGCTAGCCCAACCTCTGCAGGACTGCTTACTAGAGTATCAACTGCTGTGCCTCTTTGCAGCTACACAAATACATAAAAATCCTCAGGACTTTAGATTCTTGGTCATGGCCAGGGGCCTCTAGTAGCCCCATCAGTGTATATCTAGTCCCTGTCCCTACCATGTATCTCAGTTCGAATTCAAAGCTCTATGTATAGAGTAATGTCATTATTACTCAGGTTTTTCATAGTGAACGAAAGAGGGGCTGTCTCCATGGACATCTTTTCAGATTAAAAAAGAAAAAAATCGTCAACTCTCATCGGCACAACAGATAATCCAAAACTACAAATGAGTGATATCAATGCTTTGGTCTTGAGCAGGCAAGTTGTTCTGCAGGGCTCAGTTTGTAGAATGAGACTTGGTTTTATCAAAGAGCCAGAGCCTTTGATCATGCAATGCTCTAGTGCTATGTGTACCTTACACAGGATTAGCTGCATAGTGTGGCTGAGAAGGCCTTTTTTTTCTTTTTGGACACAAACAGGGTGAGGCTTTTCAACAGAGTTCACACAGCAACGGAGCTTAGGTTGCTTTTCCTTTTCTAATCATCTTGAAAAACATACCCTGTCCCCAAACTGATCATGGCCCAACACTCACAGGCAGGTTAGAACCCTCATGGGCATGAGCTGGTGTGTAGATGTTGAGATGCAGGCAGTCCTCAGACATAGATATGGGAGGCAGGATCTGTTTCATATCCACCCTACCCTCTATATTCATCATATCAAAAATTTGCAGGCACCTGGTGGAAATAGCAGACAGATATTCCAAGTGTTTTATGGTGGTTAAAACCAAATGTGAGTCTGGATCTTTTCTCAATCACCTTTGGCTCCTGCTCCTTGTGATGCCCTGTTAACACCTATTCTCTCTCTAAAGTCCCTTCCCACCAAAGTAAAGGCCACAGATTCCATGAAAGCCAGATTTCTAAGGAGTCTTCCATTTGGCTTGGGCTTGGATATTGTTTTTCCCTAAGTCTCAGATATAGAGTGTTCTAGGTGTCTCTATGGGGATGATTGGCTGTATGTGGAGGCATTCACAGAATTACATAATAATAGAAAAGTGACCTAAACATTAGAAGGCATATAATTTTTTCCTACTCTCTGTTCCTGGATGTTGATGTGATGTGACCAGCTCCTGCAATTTTCCTTCACTGTGAATCTCCCCCCCCCACACATGATGGATTGTAATCTGGAGCCTATAATAGTAGCTTTCTCCCCTAAGTTGCTTTTGTCAGTATTTTATTACAGCAACAGAAAACAAACTAAGATTGCAATATTGGAGTGTTGTATCCACAGGTACTAGAGGAATTGGTGGACACTATTGCCCCAAAGAGCAGTGAGAAATCCTTCATCCCATGTACAGACTCTCAGGGAACTTCTTTTTCCTATACTGTCTCCAGAGGAAATTAGTTACATATTCTTGCTCCGTGGTTAGTGCACTTGGCCCTATAGGTTATCACAGTGACTGTGAGGATGGGGTTAGTGAGTATCCATAATGCTGCACTCCTCAGGACCTGAAGTCTATTCTACTGGATTCAGGGGGCACTCTCTGCTTAATAGGTCACATAACTCATGCCTAGAGATCCCTCCCATTGTGGCAGAGAACACTGGGCTCAATTTGAATCTGTGAAAAAATTTACATTTGTTCTGTCCTACAATACCTGCATCTAACTCCCTGTGGGTGTCCAGCACTGACAAAAAGGTGGTACAGTTGTTCTACTCAACTTTATCCCATGCACCAGAAAAACACTTGGGGCTCTTCTGCACTATGAGGGAAATCTACTATGGGCCTGAGATGGAGAAAAGATTTCAGCATAGCTCACAGCTTGGAGCAACTGTTCACCCCAGTGCCAGACACCCTCTGGGTCTATAACTTACATGGCTGGATATGAGGTTCCATCTCTTACACCACTCCATGGTTCAGGGGCTTCAGGCGGTGCAAAGCGCAGTGGTCCTATGGGTGGCTTGGCAAAGGGAATTCCCAGGAAGCTATGAACATCAACTTTGGTATCATTCACTTGAATGAGGCTGCCACGGACCTGGCCAGTGTTTGTGTTTCTGATGGGGCTGGCCTCTGATGAGTCCTGACCTGGGTGGAGAGATGCCCTCAGGGTTAGTCTTATGCAATCCGCTGCCAGCAGATTGTGTGTGTTACCAGGACACACAGCAGAAGAACTGTGTGTGGGTGTGAATGTTGGAGCTTGCCTATCACTCATGGCCAGGAAGCATTTCTATTACCCCTTTGAAGGTTGTCAGAACATTTCTCTGGCCAAAGAGGTAATACACTCAGTCATTTGGTCACATGAATTTGTGATTATTGTCATTCTTACCCAAAGGTCAGCAGTAGCTGCAATCATAGCCATATACTGAGGGAAAAATTTCTTCAACTCATTTTTCCTTTAATTGTCTAGCACTCTCCAGAGCTCTTTACATTGAACTGTCTCCTCACTATGAAGTGGCCTTTGACATCTCTGACCCTCCATGTGCTAGCAGGCCCACAGAATCTGTGGGCTTTGGCCAGGGAATTGGGAGGCACATGTTTCCCACACTTTTATCTATCTACTAGATTCTATCATTTCCCTCAGCCCCCATCCCTGGGCTTTCCCTTCCACAAACTCAGCCTCTGACTCTGCAGAATTTTGCAGCTCTGACTCTAGTCATTCCCCATTGCCAGTTCAGTGAGCCTCACCCTGCACATGGAGGAGGAGAAGCAGGAGCCCAAAGACCACAGCATTCAGCCAGCTATGAAGTTGATTCAGTGGCATGACAGCTCTCAGACCCGAGTCTGCTGCTATATAAGACAATCACGTTTCACAAACAGGAATCAGAATCTGTGAGCTTTGTCCAGGCAAGAGTTTAAATCCAAAGGATGTAGGCGGGAACTTGGTGTGGTGGGGCAAAGTCCTCATTGTAGGAGAACTGATTAGTCAGAAGTGATAGGAGCCAATGGCCAGGAGGCAGGGCAATTCACTTCTGCTATTTCTGTTCTCTCTTTGGCCTCCTGGAAAGGCACACCATGGATTCTGAAGATCTTCTAAGATCCTAGGAACCCTGTCCTCACTCCTGGGCAAAGAGTTGTAACAGGAGAAGTCAGAGGGCTTCTGTGAGTAAGTACTCACTCAAGATGTCATAGGAGAGACAGGTAAACGCAGGAGCTCTGAGTGTGACCTTTATCCTCAAGACTCCTCTGTGCTTTGAAGACTCGGTTTACTGAGCCTGCTTCCAGGGTTCCTGGTCCCTACAATGACCTTAGGGCCTACTTGGACACCTCTCTGTTAGGTCATAGTTGTTTGATCAAAACACACTACAATTCTGGTGCTTTTGAAGTCCACAGCCCCTATTCACACCACTCTCATGATATGTCTCCTCTAGTGGCCAGGTCCTGCCAAGATAAACTTCATAGTCATTTATGCATTTAACAAATATTTTTAAATGTTTGCATTTATTTATTAATTGTGCTCATCTACGTGTGTGTGTGTGTGTGTGTGTGTGTGTGTGTGTGTGTGTATGCTCCCAGGCCGTGGCTCACATATGGAGGAAAAAGGATGATTTAAGTAAGCCCATATTTTAATTCCATCATATGAAGCCCAAAGTGGAACTTAGGTCATCAGGGTTAGAGGAAAGTTCTCTTACAACCTCTTGATTAACATTACATGTAACCGTATGACAAGCACTTAATGGGGCTTGCTGGCTCCAACACTGGGATCAATCTGATGTCTCAGGAACTATGATAAACCTGAAAATATAAGTTTCAGAATCACAATAAAATGCTGACAGGATATATTAAAGAATGCAAGATCAGGAGTTCATACTCAGTCCAGACTGACTTCCTAGAGGACGTGGTGTGGGGATCAGTGTCAGACAGCCTTTCTTGCCACCTGAGAATTGACCTTGGCTCCAAATTATCTTCATTATTATCTAAATAGTAGTCTAGAGCCTCACATCATGGCACTGTGGGACTTCTTTCTTAGTGTATCTCTGACTGTTTCCCTGGCACAGCACAGCTCGGCTTTTCCTGCCTCCTCGGATCAACAAGGGCTCCTTTAATTCCATGTCACCTCTCCAATGCACTCTTGTCCTGTCTTAGCCTTTCTTTGCAGGTGTTCTCTCCACTCCAAGTTCCCAACTAAAGGAACTGCTGGACCATGAGAGTTGAGAAGTTTCCTGTTCTATAATCTCAGAAAGAAAGAACCAAATTCCTAATGTATCTTGGACAATGGATCCTGTGCTTCTCAATCCCAGACATGTTTGTAGCTCAGCTAGGGAAATCCCTATGTGCTCTGCTACTCACTGCACCGTCACTCAGAGGCCCTGTGTTGATGATGGCCGTGGCCATAGTAAAAATGTGAAATGAAGAAGACATTTAGGTTCTATTCTGTGGAGGGAGGCAGGGAGTGAGTAGGGAGAGCATGAGAGATAGAAAAAGAGATGAGAGAGAGAGAGAGAGAGAGAGAGAGAGATAGAGAGAGAGAGAGAGAGGACATGGATTAGTTGGCCCTCTGCTTATGTAGGAAGGTGGTAAATGTGACCCCAGCCTGGACTACATAGTGAGATAAGAAACATGACCTCTCCCCACCAAAGAAGAGGCTTAACATGCAAGTGACTCAGGCTGCAGCTGCTGAGGGAATAAATGGAGCTGAGACTCTGCAATGACAGGAGGGACTCTCAAGGACATTATGCAGGATGGCAGCTAGTCTTCAGTGGTTCCTGTTACAGGACATGACAGGAAGAGCTACAGTGTTCCTAAACCATAAGCAGGTGCAAACTGTAGCAACAGAAAGCAGTGCAGGAGGGCAGGGAGGGATTCTTGAGATGGGGGATGGTATCCATGAGCTCAGCTGCTGAGCCTCTGCTTAGCATTCCCCTCATCTGTGCCCTGGTTTCCATGACAGACAACACAGGAGTCTCTACCTTCATGCATAGGTCATGGTGCCTGATAGCTGGTGTTCAGTGCAGTGACTGAAACAAGGAGTCTTTGCCTGGGTAAAGTGGAGAACAAAGAGGACAAGTTGGTCAAGGGTAGAGGGGTGTGCAGGTCCCAGGGTCTAAAGAAAATGTTTTTGGGAAACAAAGGGCACATTGAAGACAATTTGGTATCATTGCAAACAACAAAATACAAGACACGTTGAATTGGTGGGCATGAGCAGTTTAAGTACAATACTAACAAAGAGAGATCTAAGAGTTGAAATTAAATGAAAATTCATCACATGGGACACACAGAAGAGACATGGTTCAGGAGGATTTATGGAAAACAGGAAGATAAGCCACACATTGAGAAGTCATCCGTTAAGGTGCCAAGGATAGGGATATCTTCTGCTAGACAAGCCTCTCCTACCTCACACCCATGACACACCAAGGATCTTCACACTCTGTACGGGTACTGGCAATGTTGTTCCATTAGAAACCTTAGTCATGTATCTGAAAATGCATGGCAGACTACACATCACAGACAGAGAACTTCTGTGGGGTTGGGATGAAGGAAGCACCTCATTCTGGCCCAGAGCTCAGAGCACATTCTCACCTCAGGGCTGTAAGTCCTTTGGGTCCCAGAACTTACATGGCTGGGTAGGAAGTCCCATCTTTCACACCACTCCATGGCTCAGGAGCCTCAGAGGGTACAAAGCACAGTGGACCTACAGGTGGCTTGGCAAAGGGAATTCCCAGAAAGCATGGACACCAGCTGTGGTGTCCTTCACATGGACGAGGCTTCCTCTAACCTGCCTGTGTGTGTTCCTGATGGGACTGGCTGAGTCCTGGCCTGTGAGTGGAGAGATGCCATCAGGGTTTGTTCTGTTCAGGCAGCTGCCACTTCCCTGTTGTTTCCCCTCATTTTCACTAGGGTACATGGGGAAGGGATTCAGGGTGTCTGAGTTCAGCTGTGGGATGTGGGTGTAGGACTTCCTTCCTTCTCTTTTTTCCTTCCTTCCTCCCTCCCTTCCTTCCTCCCTCCCTCCCTCCCTTCCTTCCTTCCTTCCTTCCTTCCTTCCTTCCTTCCTTCTTTCCTTCCTTCATTCCTTTCTCCCTCTCTCCCTCCCTCCTCCCCTCCCTCCCTCCCTCCCTCCCTCCCTTCCTTCCTTCCTTCCTTCCTTCCTTCCTTCCTTTCTCCCTCTCTCCCTCCCTCCCTCCTCCCCTCCCTCCCTCCCTCCCTCCCTCCCTCCCTTCCTCCCCCCTCTCTCTCATTCTCTATCTCTCTTTCTTTCCTTCCTTCCTTTGTTTGTTTTGTTTTTCTAGGCAGAGATTCTCTGTATAGCATTGGCAGTCCTGGGACTGCTCTGTAGACCAGGCTGGCCTCAAGTCAGGGAGATCCTCTTGCCTCTGCCTTCTGAGAGCTGGAATTAAGGGTGTGT
This sequence comes from Peromyscus eremicus, assembly GCF_949786415.1. Lineage (NCBI taxonomy): Eukaryota > Metazoa > Chordata > Mammalia > Rodentia > Cricetidae > Peromyscus > Peromyscus eremicus. The sequence goes on from NC_081420.1 coordinate 103,478,848, forward strand.
TCATTCACTGCCTAGCTAAGGTAGGAGTTTCTTTATCCCCACCATGGCCAGAAAGATTGCCCATACCCCTTTCAGTGGTGCCTATACACATCTCTGGTCAATAAGGAGACATCCTCAGAGTCACTTGGCAGCAGGAATGCATTATTTTCATTGTTATCCAGAGTTCTGTAGTAGCTACACTCACATACAGAGGAAGGAACTGTCCCTTTGCTTTCTTTCCACACTAATGTGCAGGTTCAGTTGCTCAGACCTCTTTATACTGCAGTAGCTATTTTAGTAAGGGCTGTCACAGACAGAGAGACTTAAAATGTGACCATTAAAGTGATCTTAAAATATACATGGACCCCTTAGCCACATTCCCTATTTAACCTATATCTATAATTTGCAGCAGGGGCTTAGCAATGCCTTCAGGTTCCTGTGGAAGTATCAGGCACAGCTCATCCGTACATAAAGGAAGGGCTCTGTCTCTGCCAAACTGTAGAGTCCAGGCTAAAGAGTATTCTCATTTCTCTCCTGCCCCCTGGAGAGGGCATTGCAAGAATCATTACTATGATAGGGATGTTCTATTGGTTTAAAGCAGTAAATTAAAGAAGGACTGGGTACCAGTTTTCCCAGGCCAGGAAGTAGTTGCATATTCCTATAATCTCAGGCCTCTAGGCAGAAGGACTGTGTTGGGTTTCAGGGCATGTTGGTTGTGAAGTGAATTTTAGAACAATCAGTCCAACATAGTGAGACACTTTCTTAAAAAAAATCAGTAAATTAATACATGAAGCCTATCTCGTCATGGTCCTGCCATTCTGCAGCTTCTTCAGAGGCAAAGTTTTTCAGAATCACTTTGAGCCAGGTGTCTATGTGTGCGCCAAGTGTGGCTATGAGTTGTTCTCCAGTTGCTCAAAGTATGCACAATCATTCCCATGGACAGCATTCACTGAAACCATCTTGCAGATAGTGTGACCAAACACCCTGAGAAAAACCAACCTGAAATTTTAAAGGTATCTTGTGGCAAGTGTGGCATTGGGCCATGAGTTCCTGTATGATGTCTCCAAGTGGGGACTATCCTGATTCTGAATATTTAGCAGCTCATTGAAGTTCATCCCTAAAGGCAGAGAAGTGCCTACCTCCCTAGGCACTAAACTGTGCAGGAGATGGAATACCAATGGGGCTGCTGTGGCCAGCTCCTCCAGCCTTGATCACTGCATGATCTGCTCTGGTTAAATTCTTCTATGCCAGCCAGGGTGGTGATGATCTGTGACCTTCAGAAAGGGGAGTTGGCTCATGCCATGAACTCTTGCCTTGGACCCTTGTCTTCTGGCAGAGAAAACAAAACTCTCTTTCACAATCTGTGGATTCATCTTGCCTCACTCTGGGTTGGAAAAGTGACCATTGCCCCATTACCTGGCCAGTGCAGCAAAGGCCTTGTTCTCACCACTCCCTCCAGTTCATACCTGCAGTGGTGTTCTCTCAGAAGATAAGCCACTGTACCTTACTATATGTGCTTGGAAGCTCTTGACATCTGGGAGAGGTGGTGATGCTGAGACCCATGCTATCTTGATTCCTCTCTGGAGTGATCAAATGGAAATCAATAAACATGAAGCCTGGAAAAAATAAATGCATGAATAAATAAATAAATAAACAAATAGATGACTGATGGATAGATAGATGATAGACAGATGGATAAATAATATAAGGTATAGCTCTCTGCACCTATGTTTGGTACTGTGCTTACTTGGGGTGAGTACAGGAGGGAGCACAGGCTGTGGTGGAGGGACCAGAACTCTAACCTCACAGTAGCTTGGAGCTGTAAAACAGTGCACACCTGATCCCGTCCTTCCTCGAGACTCTTCCCACACATGGACATATACTTTTTGTAGGGCAGGGATCAAAAGGTGAATTCTGCCATGGTCTCTTAAAACTGTAGTTGGAGGGTCAGGGGGTCTGCAGTGCCTCATGGCTTCCTCTATCAGCAGGTCACCAAACTCAGTAATGACCTTGAAGACCTGAGGCCATTCAAAATGAGGGAATAAAATCAGGTCCCAGACCTAACTTTGGGTTTTCTTATATCTAAAAAGTGAATTCTTCTCCCACACTTATTAATTTATCCCATGATTCTCATATCCATTTACAGAGATTTCACACTTAGTGTAACTGATTCCAGTTCCTAATTTGCTTTGAAGATTTTAAGGTTAAAAGGTTATGGAGTTGGGGTAATTGTTTCAGAATAGTAAGGTCTCTTTACTCCATACCCATCGGTCCCCTTTCCTCACAAAAGCATTATTCAATAAAAGACGGAATCCCCTCTTCTCTTTTGCCTCTCAGGCAGTAAGCAGAGTGTCTGAGTACATCTGTTCACACCCAGACATGATGGATAGCAACTGTACAAGAATTATGCAGGGATGGACTGGCTCATTCTTCCAATATGAGAGAAGAAATTTTTCAACATTCTTAACTGTGTGTGCTCTGCAAATCTTACAGTGTACACTGTGTGCATTGTGGCCAGGATGAAACTGCTCTAACTTCCCCATGCTGAAAAGTGACAGGCATAGGAGCCATCCCACCTTCTCACATGATTCTAAAGACAATGGGGACCATTAGGTACAATTTGCTGGCTAAGGAGAATGCTCAACCTATGTGAGGCAGAGGGGTATGGATTATGTCCATTGAGACTCTCCTCAGTTCCCTGGAACATGTCACTTCCCTAGGCACCTCTATGGTCCTTCTTATCCTCATGCTCCAGGCAGATCTAAGAGCTCACAAGATGAAGAGAGTCAGCAGGTCAGGACAGGGTGAGAAAGCATTCACTGTGCAGACAATCTCAGGGAAGATGGAGATGAAAATGGGAATAAAAATATCACCTGTTTGTCACAGTGGAAGAGTCTGTGAGACTCGTCAAGCATCCTTGTGCCTCAGGCAAATAATTCCATTCCCATGATAGTATACAAGGGGTTTAAAATTTCTTAATTATAGTTCTATTCCAAACTTCAGCACCAGAAAGCAGTTAGTTGGTTGCCAGGAAACATGGCTCAGGACTATAGTTAATATACAGGTGTGAGATGAAACTGTTTTGAGAGAAACATCCTTACTCTTGAAATGGACATGGTTACAATGTGTCATGCATGTGCTCAAAATGACCAAGGTATGCAGATAAATGGATAGATGTATTACATACAGATCATTTAATAATGAATCTCTTTAGAAATTCCTGACAGATCCTCCCCCCCCCCCCAGCTGGAGCTACTTTAAGGAAGCTACTAATTTCAAGCCTGAGTCCCTTGTCTAAAGATTCCTGGACTCTAATGGCCACTCGACATTATAGGCAAGAAGCTCTAACATGCTCATTCATGGTTGCTCTTCTGAACAGTCTTGGTTCAGGTACCTGGATTCTGAATCACAGACAATAATAAGGCACAGAGTTGTATCACATCCTTTTCTATGGCACCTAGTGCTGGCTCATCCTCAGGGACATCAGGTCAGTGTTTTACACACACACTCCCCAGGATGACTTAAGAAGATAAGTGTGATCAGGGTGTGATGGAACATGTCTGTCAATCCAGCACTCTTGTTGAGGTAAAGGAAAAAGGAGGCTCTCCAACTGAAGTCTGGCAATCTGGCAAGAATCTGATCATACAATGAAATTCTGAGGATGTTCAACCAATGAAGAGTTGCTAGGGCACATAGGCTCAGGGGGTCCCATCCCTTCCTCAGCATCTCTTAGAAATAATGTAGCTATTGAAATTCTAAAGTGTTCTGGAGCCCCAGATGGGTGTTTACAGGAGGAGCTCCATAATGCCTTCAGACTACAATGGAAGTATCAGGCAGCCATCCTCCTGCACTCAGAGGAATTGCTCTTCCCTCTCTCAGAACCTAAGTCAGGCTGTGCTGTATCCTTGTCTACCCCATGGTGTCCAGGGCAGAGCATGCAAGAATCACCATTTTCATCTAATGATCCTAATAAACCTAGAATATGCAAGTTCTAATTTGAGTGAAGTTGATGATGGACATCACATGGATGCTAACTCTTCTCTGTCTCAGAGTGGGAGCCTTGGATGCTATTCATGCCTTAGGTAGCCATTTTCTTTCCATGCGCAGAACTGCAGGGGGGTGTCCAGTGAAGCCCTTCTTGCCCTTCTGGGTTTGTCATCTCTGCAGGCTTCCACTTCCTTGGCACCTTGCCTCACAGAGCATCATGTTTTGACACTGTAGAATTTGACAGACCTAAGCTTCAAATCAGCCTGGTGTTTCTGAGTTGCCCTCCCCTATCTGATCCACATGCATCAGTGTCTTTTGTGCCAACTGATGTGAGTGAGACCAGAGAAGCAGCATGTACAGGCATCAGAGGGTTTTGCCTACAACTTCCCAAGGTCAGAAACTCAGCCCCTGTCCTCACTGCCTGGATGCCTACATGGGTTGCCTTGCTGCATGGCATATCTGTTCATGAAGCTCACTGTGTCCACAACTGATGGCTGACACTGTTACAGACACAGACACCACTTGGTGAAGTGGTCCTGCTTCAACCCTGGTACAACCATGATGTTTCATCCTTCAAGAGCAGCTTTCCCTGAATTGTCATTTAATGGGATGGCATCTTTCAGTCTGAGAATGGAAACACCCAAAACAAGAAGAGGTCAGATTGTAATCACTATGTGAAAATCAAATATATGTGCACACATTTATCTTCTTTTTGCTTTTGTTTATTTTTATGAAGCAGAACTGGCATTCTTCTTTATTTCTTGGGTGACCAATGAGTTTATTGGGGTGTGGTGTCTGGGTGAAAGGTTGGTTACAGGAGCATGGATAACTCAAAGGCCAGCCTAGCCTGAGTGATGACTCAGGAGAGCTGCTCCCTAGAGATCTATGTGTGATTTTCACACAGCTCAACAGATCCAAGGGGCTCCTCTCCTTAGCAGTCTACTTCTTTCAGAGTTGACATTTGAAAGAACAGAAGTGTGATGTAGCTAGAGTTTTCCTGCCTGGCCCACAGTCAGGGCAAATCTCTCTCACCTGCCAGTCCCACAGCCACTCAGACCCGACCAAGTAAACACAGAGATTTATATTGGTTACAAACTGTATGGCCGTGGCAGGCTTCTTGCTAACTGTTCTTACAGCTTAAATTAATTCATTTCCATAAACCTATCCCTTGCCACATGGCTTGTGGCTTACCAGGATCTTCACATGCAGCTTGTCATGGTGGCGGCTGGCAGTGTCTCTCTGACTCAGCCTTCCACTTCCCAGCTTTATTCTCCTCCTTGCCCCGCCTATACTTCCTGCCTAGCCAACGGCCAATCAGTGTTTTATTGATTAATCAGCAACACATTTGCCATACATCCCACAGCACTTCCCCCTTTTTTTTTTCAAAAAGGAAGGTTTTAACCTTAACAAAGTAAAATTACATATAATTTGGGAATTTGGGCGTAGCTTCTCTTACTACTTCCTGCTGGAAGGGGGCGCTGTATCTTATGGGGAAACAAAGAAAATTTTAGAATTATGGAATAGTCCATGAGGCTGTATCGTCTGAGCCAGATGCCTTCAAACCATTCTGGATGTTGGATCATCTGGGCCATGGTGTCATTGGAGACCTTCAGGGGGTCTTGGCTGGTCAAACCTGATGTATCTTAATCTGGAACAAATCCATAGCCTTTGGCTTTCTGTGGGAACAAAAGCAGAGTCTCCTTTCCAAAGTAACATATCCTTATATCCAAATTTTGAAGTCAAGGTATCTCTAAAATATACATTTTGCCATAACTCAACAGCTTTTACAATCAAATGTTTTTCTGCAGTTAAAAATCCCAAAGACAACACAATCCAGATTCTCTGTGTAATATCCATTTTTACGTGGCTTATTTTTTATACTACCTTTACTGTCTCTTTAATGACTTTATTTTTTAAAACTATGTATTTGTTTCTGTAACTCTATATATCACCTTTTTTGTCTCTTTCAAGCCTACGTATCTTTTACACACATTGTAAACTATTACATCTGAATCTGTCTTATTGTGAATCTCTTGCCTTAAACTGCAGCAGCTGTGGCTGCTGGCTCCGCCCACCTCAGCTTCCCAACATGGCTACGTTTACCGCCAGCTCTGGGAGCTATCGTGGGTCTATGCTTTTATCCAAGCAGCGTGTAGCCCAAAAACCTCTTTTTTTGTTTTGTACCTGCAAAGGCTAAATCCACCATGCAGCTTAATGTGCCACTTGCAGAGGCCTGATTCCCGCCATACTGCAGGTTGAGCATGCAGGCTAGGAACTCAACAGTAGCTCAAACCAGCAGCTGCCGCTCATTTGAGAGAGACAATTAGGAACTGTTTTTAGCTCCGTTTTAGAATCTTTTTTTCTCAGTTTTTAGGTGGAAACTCTTGCCACCACGTTGGACGCCATTTGTAGCTAGAGTTTTCCTGCCTGGCCCACAGTCAGGGCAAATCTCTCTCACCTGCCAGTCCCACAGCCACTCAGACCCGACCAAGTAAACACAGAGACTTATATTGGTTACAAACTGTATGGCCGTGGCAGGCTTCTTGCTAACTGTTCTTACAGCTTAAATTAATTCATTTCCATAAACCTATCCCTTGCCACATGGCTTGTGGCTTACCAGGATCTTCACATGCAGCTTGTCATGGTGGCAGCTGGCAGTGTCTCTCTGACTCAGCCTTCCACTTCCCAGCTTTATTCTCCTCCTTGCCCCGCCTATACTTCCTGCCTAGCCAACGGCCAATCAGTGTTTTATTGATTAATCAGCAACACATTTGCCATACATCCCACAGCAGTTTGAAGTGTGCAGCACAGGATTAAAGGGAGGCATCCAAGGAGAGGACAAGACACACTCAAGCATGGGTATTGTCTTCTCAAGAGAACCTCTCCTTTACTGTAGTCATACATCTGACTTTGGAGCCTTCTGGAGTTATATGCTAAGAAACCTCTTCTTTGTTAGTGAATGGGATTGTGTGTGGTTGCTGATATGCACTGGATAGAAGTCCACCAAGGATGTGGTACTGTAAACAGGTTCACTGTCTTCTTTGTGAGGTTCTCAGAGCCTTGTAGCATTATATCTGGCAGAGGAGTAAAGCTTAGCATGCTTAGGCCTCTAGCATGATGAAAGCTCTTTTAATACTCCCCCCCCCACCTTTTTTTGGTTTTCCAAGACAGGGGTTCTCTGTGTAGTTTTGGTGTCTGTCCTGGAACTTGCTCTGTAGACCAAGCTGTCCTCAAACTCACAGAGATCCACCTGACTCTGCTTAAAGGCATACGCCACTACCACGCACTTTTAATACTCCCCCTTTAAAATACCTCTCTACAAAAGGAATGTTGTCTCAATGTAGATAATCTTCACAGCCAACATTATTGTGCTGGAGTTCTTTTGTGTTTTCTGTTAGTGTGTACTAATGACACACAATAGTCATTTTCATCATGACATTTTCATACATGTGAATGAGGCATTTGCTCATGTTCATTCCCCTATTACTCTCATTTTTCCCCTTCTCCTTTCTGCTGTCAGCTAGTCTCTCTTCTCCTTTATTGCCTTTTTAATTGTTGTTGATCATCCAATAAGTTTGGTTAGAGCAACTAATTGGGTGATGATTTATTTACAGGAGTATGGGTGGTTTACTGGTAGCTATACCACTGTGGGAAATCTCTTTTTCCTCCCCAGTATTGATCACTCACCTAGAGATGCTGAGGTAGGGATGGGACCTCCTGGGCCTATGTGCCCTAGCAACTCTTCATTGTCTGAACATCCTTAGGATTTTATTGTATGATCAGATTCTTGCCAGATTGCCAGACTTCAGTTGGAGAGTCTCCTATTTCCTTTACCTCAACAAGAGTGCTGGATTATCAGACATGTTCCATCACACCCTGACCACACTTATCTTCTTAAGTCATCCTGGGGAGTGTAGACGTAATCGACCGTCTTATTTAATAAGAAACACAGAACCAATGCAAAGAAGAAAGCCAAGAGATCAGAGCTAAGAGCCTTACCCGCCTGCTGCAGCTATCCTCTTCAGCCAAGAGACCTCTCCGAAAAAGAGCTACTTCCTGTCTGTTTGTCTTTATATAGACTTTCTGTCCTGCCTTCTCATTGGTTGTAAACCCAACGACGTGACTACCTCATCACTGTCTGTTGGCTGTATCTTTGAACACACAGAGATCTACCTAGCTCTGCCTACCAAATTCTGGGATTAAAGGCATGCACCACCAACGCCCAGCTTTCCTATTGCTTGCTAATAGCTCTGACCCCTGGGCAACTTTATATATTAACATACAATTAAAATCACATTTCAGTACAAATAAAATACCACAATAGGGTATTTTATTACACTGACCTTGTATTAAATTTGGTATTTAAAACACTGACCTTGATGTCCCTGAGGATGAGCCAGCACTAGGTGCCATAGACTTTAATCCTAGGATGTGATACAACTCTGTGCCTTATTATTGTCTGTGATTCAGAATCCAGGTACCTGAACCAAGACTGTTCAGAAGAGCAACCATGAATGAGCATGTTAGAGCTTCTTGCCTATAATGTCGAGTGGCCATTAGAGTCCAGGAATCTTTAGACAGGGGACTCGGGCTGTAGAAAATGTAGCTTCCTTAAAGTAGCTCCAGCTGGGGGGATATGTCAGGGATTTGTTAGAGTTCACAGTAGAATGTTGGGGGATAAGGGGCATTGAAGTTTGAACACTCACCCTGTCCTGGTACTCTCTTGGCTCAGATTCTGATAAGGGCCTGAAGACTATGTTGCAGGCCCAGACCACATGCTCTTTGCCCTAGAAGACAAGTGGTACATTGGGAAGGGAAGCTGGGCCTCTCATTTCAGCAGTGTGGTGTGAGGCTGGAGAGTTCTAGTTCAGTTTTGGGCCAGGACACTTTCCAGAGTCTTTTTGAGGGCACCTGGGTAATTCTCTGACCAAAGTGGTGAGTCATAAGGGGTGTTAATAATTTCATTGGTATCCAAGAGTCTTCAGCATCAGCAGCCACAGTCTATCCACAGCCACACATAGAGAAAGGAAACTGTGGTGATATATTGTGTACCCTAGTAAAGCTTGCCTGAGGATCAGAGGACAGAGCCAGCCTCTAGATTAGACATAGAGGCCAGACAGTGGTGCCACCCCCTTAATTCTATCACTTGGAATGCAGAGATCCATCTATGGATCTCTGTGAGTTCAAGGCCACACTGGAAACAGAGTCAGGCAGTGGTGGTACACATCTCTAATCCCAGTACTGGGAAGCACACATGACTTTAATCCTTGGAAATGACAATAGGGCGGAGAAAGGTGTACAAGTTGTGAGGAAACAGGAACTAAAGCAGTTCAGCTGGGACCCTTTTGGGTGAGGACTCAGAGGCTTTCAGTCTGAGGATTCATGGAAACAGGATCGGCCAAGGAGTTGGCGAAGTGAGATTGGCTGTTGCTTGTTCTGCTTCTCTGATCTTTCAGCTTTAACTCCAATATCTATCTCTGTTTTTTTTTTTATTAAAAGACCATCTAAGATTGGAACAACAGGAAAATTCCCATCCGTCTTTCTGCTCATGACTATATGCCTGGTCTTCTGACCTCCAGGCCCAGCACTCAGCAGAGCCCATCACACTGCTCTTCTCCTCAGTGCTCATTGACCTCAGGCATCACTGACTTTGTGTGTTACAGGACCGCCCTGTGAGCTCTAGTTGAGGCATTGCCCCTCACTGCTGTCTGTCATCCCCATAAGCTCCTCCCTCCCTGATCCATTGCCTCCTGCCCTCCCAGTCTCTGATCCTGCAGGAGTTGGCAGTTCTGACCCTGTTCCCATCTTCCCCTTTCAGAGTCTCACACTGAACACACAGGAAGAGAAGCAGAAGCCCACAGGCTACAGCCTTCAGGAAGCCAGGAAGTTGATCCAGTGGCATGGTCAGTTAGCTCAGTGGCTCTCACTCTTCCTAATGCTGTGACCCTTTAAGACAGTTGTGGTGACCCCAAACAATAAAATTACTGTGTTTCAGACAACCAGAGAGCTTTCATGGAACTGAACTAGGCTCTCTGCATATATGTTACAGTTATGTGAGTGATTTTCCTGTGGGACTCGTAGCAATGAGAGCAGGGGGTGTCTCTGACTCTCTTTCCTGCTTTGAGACCCACCCCTCCTGCCAGATTGCTTCATCCAAGCTTGGTGGAGGAGAAACAGAAATGGTGGAGAAGGAGTGGATGGGGTGGGGGCAGTGTATGTGTGGGGGACTGGGAAGATGGGAGGGAGTGGAAGCTTTGGTTAGGATATAAAAACAAGAAAATAAAAAAAAATATTACTGTGTTGCTCCTTCATGAATGCAATTGTTATGAATTGTAATGTAAACTTTTGATATTTGGGATATAGCATATGCAACCCATATGAAAGGGTCGTTTGACCCCCCTCCTCCCCAAAGTGGTCACTCCTGATCGATTGGCAACCGCTTAGATAGCTCCTTAGCCTGTGTTTGTGCTGCTGTGGGATGCACTGTGTTTCCCAACAGGAGCAGTTGTGAGCCTCGTCCAGGTAGGAATTTGTACCCAAAAGGTGTAGCTGGGAGCTGTATGGGGCCGAGGAAGATATTGTCACAGGAGACCTGCACTGACCAGACAGAGGTGAGAGAGTCTGTGCTTATCAGGCTCATAAAGCCACCTATCATTTTGCTTTTTTATTGCTCTACCCCCCCCCCCACAAGGCACAGCGTGGACTCTGAAGTCATTCTGAATATCAGTCACCCTCACCCCAAACCTCACCCCAAATCATGGTAAGTCCCTTGTCACAGATCCAGCATGGGTGAATGAGTGGGGAGCAGGAAACAGAGAGCTGCACTGGAGATTCTGGATCTCTAAGCAGGTGAGCAGAGGATCCCACAGATGGAGAAATCACAGATGGAGAAGGGCTTGGACATTTGAAATTTATACCCTGGGACTTAGGCCTGCAGATGCCCACCCCATCTCCTATATTTCCCTCGGGATTCTGTCTGCTGTCTTTTGTTTTCATTTGTTTCCTTTTCAGTTTCATTTCATTCTTAAAATTTTAACTTTCCTTTTTGATTTCTTCAATGACATATTCATCATTCAAAAGTGTGTTGTTTAATCTCCACGAGACTGTGCATGCTCTATAGTTTCTCTTGCTGTGGGTGTGTAGTTTTATTCCATTGTAATAAAATAAGAGAAATTATTAATGTTTCTATATTTGTCAAAATGTGTTTCATATCCTAATATATAACCTATTTTATAGACAGTCCCAGGGGCGGCTGAAAAGAATGTGTATTCTGTAGTGTTTGGATGGAATTTTATGTAGGTAGCTGTTAGTCCATTTATTCTACGATATCATTTAAATCATATTTCTCTGTTTAATTTTATGTGGTTTCCTTCATTGCACATCTCCTATTCATCCCTCTTCCATTCTGCACCCACACTAGTGCAAGCTCCCACTGAGATCAAACTTAGAAACATGTATATCCTCCTGACAAACATTTTCAAGTCCTGTTGTTTTCAACACTGGGACTCTCTGGGTTCTCAGAGCCAATGATAAAGCTGAGATACTGGCCCATGAACAGGAATTTCAGAATTCCAAGGAACCCTGCCAGGATACACAAAGAGTACAGGGTAAAGATTCTGAAACATCTTAGTATAAACTCCTGGATGATGTGGTAAGAAACCTTAGGTTTTAGGGACACCTGAGGACTGGCTAACCTTGGCTCCTTCTATCCAGCCCCTAAGTCTAGTGCACCTACAGCCCGGTACCAGTAGGCTTTTCTCTTTAGTGGTTTGCAGTGTTCTCACTGGCAGGGTGCAGCAATGGTTTCTCTTGCTTCTCCCAATCAGGAAATAATTCTACAGATTGAGCATCTCCATCCAACACTCTCTGTATTCCAGAGAGTATTGTGTTTTCAGCCCTTACTAGGGAATAATGTGCTCTCTGTCTCTGCCTGTCTTTCCAACCTAAGGAGAGATTGATTGCATTTAAGTAATCCACGGTAGATTGAGGGTATAGTTTACAGGCAGAGCACTTGTCTAACATGCACAAGCCCTAAGATCAATCTCTAGCCCCATAAAAACAATCCACACTCAAGCTACTAAAAATGAGATAATTATTAAAAGTCTAAAATACATTCTGGCTCCTTGTTGGAAGTTTAGTTTATACATTCAGAATTGAAAAGCAGAGGCAAGGTAGAAGTAGAAACATCAATAAATGCTCTACAGATAGAATGAAAACAATCTGCATGGTCAGTCTCACTAACAGGAATATCTTCCCTGTCCCAGTTCAAGTCAACAGGGACCTAATGTTGTACTTGGAATGCCACTGTCTACACTTTCTACCAGGAGAGGGCACAATATATAATCATTGAGATCTCCAGCCAGAGACCTGTTTCTCACCACAGTAAATCTGTAGGCATCTGAACCCTGGATTTCTCAATCTACAAAATTGTAATCTGTTACTGCTTGTAACTTACTAAGGTTATGGTTTCTGCTTTGTTTCTGAGATGTGGGTCTTGTTATCTTTCCCTGGGCTTATGTAATTCTCCTGCCTCAGCCTCCAAGCATCTGAGGCCACAGACACTAAGAGCCCAGTTTGTAGTTTATTATCTATTGGGAACAGCATTGTGAACAGCATAGTCAATGTGCCTGAAGCTTCTGCTTCATTTGAAGAGGGTCTGAAGGCTTGGAAAAGAGGAGAGAGAGAGGATAGGGAGAAGATGGTGGGAGGAAGGAAGGAAGGAAGGGAAGGAGAAAGGAAGGAAGGAAGGAAGGGAAGGAAGAAAGGAAGGAAGAAGAAAGTAGGCAGACAGGCAGGAGTCTAATCCTAATAAAGTGTTAAAGAAGATGGGGGAAACTTTGGGGCTCACACATCCATATGATTATGAGAATATTTATTGAATCTAATAAAATGTGTCCAGAGCAATAAGGAGCAACATAGAGAGAGTTTGTCATACACAACTTAAATGGCAAATGCTAGGAATAGAAATGCTTATGTGAGTGTTGGAACAATTAAAGATAAATAAATGGACTTTGTAAGCTCAGGATGACCCCATTTGCCCTTAACCCCACACATCTTTCCTGTCACAGGGCATTAATGCTCTGTGTGCGTGTCCTGAGTCCCTTTTAGTTAGTTTAGTTCCTCGAACTTCTGGGGGCAGAGTCTTCACCCAGAACTGCAGCTTTCTGGCCTTCAGAGCTCAGCCCACAGCAGGGGGGATGTCAGGTTCTGCTCATCATGTGGACCAGTAGTATAGACCCTCACTGTTGGGGTTCTTCTTGATATACCACCCAGCAGGGAATGGTAAGGCCACTTTCATCCAAAGCCTGATCCCTTAATTTGGGTCAGAGTAGCGGATTAGCAGGTCAAGGACTTGAGAGGACAGATGTACTGGCGTACTGATATAGAATACAAGTGACACTCACCAGTGTCTGCTCCATATGAAGCAAGGGAAGTTGTCTAGTTTTGTGTCTCCCTCCCAGAGGGAAAAATCTAAAGAACAGTACCACAATACTGTGACTCACCCACTCTGTGGGATGAGCAGTAACTAAAGCTAGAAGGTATCTGCCCAAGTGTGCCCAGTTTTGGAGAAGACTATGGTATAATTAAGAATCAATGCATGCTAATGAGGCACACCCACATGGGAGCCCAGGGTGGAAACCCAAACATAAGGGGACTGAGGGAGGGTATGCTCTCACCCTTGTCTTGCAAAGCTGGCTCAGTACTTCATCCTCCTCCTAATCAACAGATACTTCTCCTCAGTGAGATCAACTGTAAACAGAAGGAGACAAGGATACAAGTCCTAGCCACCTCATGCACGTGCCAACTCATATTCTACTATAGCAACCATAGCCTGACCTCTGAACCCTAGGCCTGATTTATACTCTCTTTCTTCAGCACTCAGAATCCAGGATCCATCCAAGCCTCTACTTGAATTCTCTCAGGACCACTCCTACCTCAGTGTGCTCTCATTCCTTCTAGCACAAGCTAGACTAGGAAGGTTCATATTCTAACCCTAGTAGAGTTGTTGGTTTTTTGTTTGTTTATTTCTTTTTAGCTAAGAAATGGTTATCACTTGATCCTGTTCTCTCCCACAGCCTCAGTTTCCTCAACTGTCCTGAGAGCTTAATAATCCCTCAGGAACTCAGCTGGGGCTCCATCCAGCTCAAGGAAAACAAGAAAAATCACATTTCATGCCCCAGGAGTAGGACCCAAAGACAAAGGGAATGTGATTACAGCGGTCAGCCCTCATGTGGGATGGCCCGACATGCTTATGCTTGATGAAGCTGGGCTGATGCCGGAACTCATAGAAGTAGATGGGTGCATGGGAACCCGGGAGTGAGGACACATGTTGACATAATGATTTCTCACATTTAGCTTTTCCACCTAACCTTTGGTGACAAGAAACCTTTCTCTAAGTTATCTGGAATCACAGTTGGGTGGTGAGCACACAGTATTGAAATGACAGCAAACCATGGAGACGAATTAACTGGTTTGAGTAGTAAAGACTGGCAATCTCACATCCTGATGACCAGGTCCTCCAAGCCACACAAATCTCCCAACCTGGTTGATAGCCAGAATATCTGCTTTAGTTTTGTCTCATAGGCAACATGCCAGGGCCTCTGAGTCCTTGGTCTCACATCCTGACAGGTTGGTCACTGTCTGTAAATTGAACAGGTTCATCCCTCCCAGCAAGGAGCAAATTTTCCTTGATTCCAAGTGGATGATATTGCCCCCAAATACCACATTCTACTGTTTCTTGTGTGTGAAAGGACTTAAGTGAAATTGTTCATATTTTCAGTTGCTCAGAGGTGACAGCTGGGAAAGAGACTGTTCTACCTGCATATTTATTTTATTGTTGTTTTGTTTGTTTTTGTGTGGTGTTCATGTGTGACAATGGGTATGGTGTGTCATGTTTTGCCTGTGAAGGACAGAGAACACCCTCAGGTGGCACTTGTCACCTTACCCCTTGTTTGCATTTGTCTACACTGGCTTAGCTGAACTATGACCTTCCAGGGAGTCTGCTGTCTCTACTTCCCATCTGTCCATAGGAGCACTGGGTTTACTAACATATATTACTATCTCTAGCCTTATGTGGGCTCTGGGGATTTGAACTTGGGGTCTCACACTTGCACAGCTGATCCTTTTCCTCAAACCCTGCATTCTGGTTGGATTTTGTTGTTGTTAACTTGACACAAGCCAGGGTCATCTGGAAAAAGAAACTTCAACTGAGAAAATGCATCTATCAGATTGGTCCATAGGTAAGTCTGGGCATTTTCTTATAAATGACTGTTGCAGGAGGGCCCATCCCACTGTAGGCAGTGCCACTCACAGGGAGGTGTCCTGGGATGTATAAGAAAGCAAACTGAGGAAGCCATGGGTTACAAGGCAATTAGCAGTGTTCCTACCTGGCCTCTGCTTTAGTTCTGGTCTCCAGAGATCTGTCTGAGTGCCCACTCTGACTTCCCTTCACCTTGAACTATAAACTGGAAGCTGAATTTTTTGCAAGTAGCTTTTGGTCATGTTCTTTATCACAGAAATAAGAAGGAAACTAGGAAACCATGCACAAGTGGTTTTGCCAATGGTGGAAGCCACTGGGCACAGCTTTGCTGTCATATAACATACTCAGCAAACATAAAGCAGAGGGAGATGGATTCTAAATTTTATGTCTCTCAGAAATTACCAGAAAGAAGCGATTTCCCATGATCCTTGTTTTTCCCACTTAGCAGATTAATAGAGTACCAGAGGCAAGGACTGAGGTAGCAAGTAAGGACTGGTGCTGTTGAGGACACTCACTGTGTAGATCACCTTGGACTTCTCAGAGATAAGGTCAAGCAGCAGGGCCACTCCACTCTGTATAATGTGGCTTAGTCCTTTGGACACTGGGGGCACAACAAGTGGAGACTCACTTGCTCCTCCTTCTGACCTGACAGAAATAGTGATTTGGTCTAAGTTGCCTCCAAAGTTGGCCATATTCTGCTGGACCCACTTTAGAAAAGCCACTTGGTCCTTGTAGCCCCAATTGCATCTGGAAAGCTTGCCTCCAGTGTTCTTAAGTTGCAGGAACAAGAAACACAGTTCTGTCCATGTTCTATTCAGTCCCCTTTACCCAGCCCAGTCACAGGCTTACTTGAAAAAGCCGAGGATACACAAGCAATACTGAATATAACTATTACTATTTCCTCAGTAGCTGCCAGTATGGATCCATCAGTCATGGAAGCCATTCCTACAATCAGTCCACCACCATGGATCCACAGCATCACCTGGAGACATCAACACTGATGCAAGGAGGACCACTCTCAGCCCAAGATCAAGTGGACTGCCTACTGGATTATCAACTGTTTGTTTCTGTGCAGGTCAACATACACACAGATTGCCTCAGGATCTCAGGAAATGGTCCACAGATGGGGTACTCTAGAACTATAAGCACAGTTCCATTCCTGCTGGGGACCAGCCTCAGCAGTTTCGGAGGTCCGAAGGATGGGATACCTGGAAGGCGCAGTAACGACTCAGACAGTGCTCGTGCAAGCTGACAGGCCACTTTGGGCTTCTGCAGTTGCTAAGTAGCTTTTGCTACAGCTTCTGCTTTTGCCCTGGTAACCTCAGTCTTTTATTTTCATGAGCAAGGGAAAACAGAAAGAAAAGGGGGAAATCACCCAATACGGAGTGTTCTCATAATTCCAAAGGTTATTCTTAGAAAATCACCAATATATTCTTCATCATCTTTAATTAAACACAGGAACTATCCCAGGCTTAACACCTAAGCAAGTATAATCTATTTTTATTATTAATGATTATACAATCTTCTAAGCACTCTACCCAGAGGCTAGCAACATGCAATTTCACAAAAAAAGTAAAAATAAGGACAGTGGTTAATGTACCAGACAGTCATTTCCTTCTCACAGCCTGCTCCGACCTCAAGACCCCTGCAGCTGCCTAAGTTCCTCCTCAGCCCTCTGCAAACACCAAGCCCCATGACTAGTGGGCCACAATGGCCTCAGACAAGAAATCTGCTTCTGCAAGTCAGCAACTTCTGTCCTTTTTATCCCGACAATTCCAAGAAAGACCTGATCCAAATTTCAGAGTTTCCGTGAAAGGAAGCTCACCTTTCCTGGTAGCTCTTTACAATCTAGGAACCCGATAAAACTTGCAGCAATCACTCCAACCATTGCCATGTTGTCTCCACACTCCTTCAGGAGGAATCAAAATATCAGGATTAAAGTTGCTATCTCCCTTTCTTTTTCTTTTCTTTTTTTTTTTTTGCCATCTCCCTTTCTTGGTGGAGGCAACCATTTTCCTCCTATTCTAGGTTCCCACACTTACAGTTTGTCATCCCATCTATATGTTACTCCATATCCCTCAGGGTCTCAAGTTTTACACAATGCCCTTGAAATATCCTCAAAAACTGAATTATTCATCATGGCCTATTTGCATCCAGTGTGCCGATACACATCATACCATGTGCTATAGTTGACCACACATTCAGTACAGTTTATCCAAGTCTGAAAAGCTTCCCCAGCCTGCAGGTTCTTTCCTATGACGTGCATAACTGCCTTAGCCCCAGCCTGGGTGATCATCTCTGTATAATTTCCCATGAAATTTATTTCACTCCTTTCCTGTATCACAGAAATTACCATTGATCTAGGAATACAGAACATGAAGATAAGATAGAAGAAGAAGACTAGCATTACAAGAAATAATTATATGGAGGAGAACATGACATGTGCATGCCATGAAGCATGACCTCGAGACATGCAGGTATTTTTGCCTTGGCCCTCTAGAGGCATGCTAAGCAGATCTGGAGGGGAATGCACGGAGGGTTGATGGTCCACAATCTTGGGTCCTTCATCTCCAATCTCTGCTGGCAGCACATTAGGCATCTTATGTGGCATCTCTGGCACATTCCCACCCCCAATCAGAAATTTCAGTGTGGATTAGTGGCTCTAGGTCTAAAGTAATGTCATCACCAACCACTCTGAGACCCATCAAAGTGGAGCAAGTGGGAATGTCTCCATGAGTGTCTTTCCTGATTGCTATTCAGAAAAGTCATAAGTTCCCATTGGCACAACAGATAATTGCAGCCAGAAATTTTGGTGATGTCAATATGCATCCATTGATCATCCTCCAGAGTGGGTCTGCCAGGTTCAAGTTGATAGAATTCTTGGTTTAATCAAAGACCTAGAGCCTCTTACCTCTCTGAGCCCTGTAGCTGAAGGTTTTTCTGTGCTCTGCCAGCACCAAGGACCCCATAGCTGCTTATAAAATAATCGCTCAGAAACTTATATTAATTAAAACTGCTCAACCATTAGCTCAGGCTAACTATTGAATAGCTCTTACACTTAAATTAACCCATAATTCTTATTTGTGTTTAGCCACGTGGCTTGGTACCTTTTCTCAGTTCTGTCTTCAGATCTTGCTTCCTCTGTGGATGGCTGGTGACTCCAGACTCAGCCTTCCTGTTCCCAGAATTCTCCTCTCTGCTTGTCCTGCCTGTTCTTCCTGTCTGGCTACTGGCCAATAAGCACTTTATTAACCAATCAGAGCAACACATTCACAGCATACAGATTGATATCCACAGCAGAGCCCCTGTGTTCTGAGTCATACACCCAGGTTTAAGCAGCTCACCATGGCTGAGATGACCTTCTTGACCCAAATAAGGTAAGACTAATCACGGTCTAAACTACAGTGGATCTCAGAATTACTTTGTCCCTTCCAATCTTCCAGAGAAAGAAACATCTTCTTCCCCAGCTGACCACACCCTGACACTCAGAGGTAAGTTAGAATCTTCATGGGCATGAGCTGGTGTGTAGATGTTGAGATACAGGCAGTCCTCAGACATAAAAGTGGGTGGCATGATGAGATGCATCTCCTTTATAACCTGAAAAGTTATCATATCAGTCTGTAGATACCTGGTAAAAATGGAAGACAGTTAGTCCAAGATATGTTATTGTAAAACCTAAATGTTAGCCTACACTTTCTCTCAGCCACCTCCAGCTGCTGCTTCTGTAATGCCCTGTCATATCTGACCCCTCTCTAAAGTCCCATCCTACGAATGTAAATCCACTAGCTCTACAGAAATAGAAATGGAGCAAGGCCGGATGGTGGTGATGCACACCTTTAATCCCAGCACTCAGGAGGCAGAGGAAGGCGGATCTCTGTGAGTTTGAGGCCAGCCTGGGCTACAGAATGAGTTCCAGGAAAGGAGCAAAGCTATACAGAGAAACCCTGTCTCAAAAAAAAAAAATAAAAGAGAAATGGAGCAAGACTTTCAGGGAGGCCTCTGATTGAACAGTAATATTATGAGCCCTAGTATATGGAGACTTAGGAAATATTTTATGGAAATGATTGCCTTTCTGTACTAACACCCATCCATTCTGCCTGTACTACTTAAATCTTGGTGTAGTAGTTAGTTTTGATTGCTTACTGGCACAATGTAGAATCACCTGGAAAAAGAATCTTAATGAGGGGTTTCTAGATCATGTTGGCCTGCAGGTATGCCTTTGGCAAATTATCTTGATTATGTCCATTGAGATATGAATATCTGCCTATTGTAGGAGGCACCATTCCCTAGGAAGGGGCTTCTGGACTGTATAAGAATGGAGAGTAAGTGAAGCATTAGCAGGCATGCATGTGTCCCTTAGGCTCTGTTTGTGATTAGGGATGTGATATGATCAGTTCCCTTGAACTTCTGCCCCTGTGATTTCCCATCTATGGTTGATTACAACCTGGAATTGTGACCCACAGTAAAATCTTTCTTCACTATGTTCCTTTTGTTGGGGTACTCCATCACAGCAACAGAAAACAAACCACAACACTTGGGTATTGGAATTCTGTGCCCACACAGAGGTATAGGAGTGAATGGACAATACAACAGGGTAGTGAGACATTCTTCATCTCACTCCAGACTCTCAAAGTATCTTCTTCTACATGGTCTCCAGATGAAAGCATGTATACTTGTTCCTTAGTCAATGACACATGGACAATGGATGGTCACAGTGACTGTGAAGAATGGCCTTAGTCTCTCTCCTCACTGCAGTACCTGCAGCTAAATCCCTACAGGTGCCAAGCTCTGACCCAGGAGCCTGGCACAGTTGTTCTTCTCTAATCCTTAGCACATTCATCAGAAAAATGCCTGGGAGACTGCCCTCAGCACAGACAGAAGCTGCTATAGAGCTGAGATGGAGGAGACACTGCAGTGTGGCCTAGAGCTCAGGCCGCAAGTCCCCTGGGCCCCAGAACTTACATGGCTGGATGGGAGGTCCCATCTCTCACACCACTCCATGGCTCAGGGGCCTCAGGGGGAGCAAAGCGCAGTGGTCCTACCGGTGGCTTGGCAAAGGGAATTCCCAGGAAGGTATAGACACCAACTTCATTGTCTTTCACATGGACAAGGCTTCCTCTCACCTGTCCTGTGTTTGTGTTCCCAGGAAGGTATGGATACCAAGTTCACCATCTTTCACATGAACAAGGCTTCCTCTCACCTGCTCTGTGTGTATGTGTGTGTGTGATCCTGATGGAGCTGGCTGTGTCCTAGACTGTAAATGGAGAGATGCCATCAATTGTGACACTTGAGAATTCCCACCTCATTGTCACTGTGCTACATGGAAGATAACCTGGGTCCTCCCAGTTCAGCTGTGGGATGTTGAGATGAGGCTTCTGGATTACTTAGGGCTAGAAACCTTGTCCACCGGCCCTCTTGAAAATTGACAGGACACATCTCTAGTGAACACAGTGACAGGTTGAGAGCCACTTGGCATTATGAAGCAATCATTGTCATTATCCAAGGTCAGAAGGAGCTCTAGCCATAACCACACACAGAGGAGGGACATGTCCCTCTTGTTCTTCTGTCCCTGCTGGCTCCTCAGTACATGATACCCTTACACATCTCTGACCATGCAAGTACCACAGGGCCCATCCTGTGGGATTTGGTAGGGGCATTTGGGGATGCACAATTCCACACTTTCATCTGTCATTTCTATCAACTTCTCCCTCCCTGGTGCTTCCCTCCCACAAGCTCAGCCTCTGACTTTGCAGAACTGAGTTGCTCCAACCCTGGTCCCCTCTTTTCACTTATATAGTCTCACAATGCACATGGAAGAGGAGAAGCACGAGCCCACAGGCCACAGCATACAGCTAGCCAGGAAGTCTATCCAGTGGCATGTTGAATCCCAGAACTAAGTCTGTGCTACTACTACTACAAGATGACAGTCTCATAACAATAGAAAACAGAACAGGTAGGCCTTACCCAGGCAGGAATTTGTACCTTTTAGGGGTGTAGATGTAGAAATTTGGTTGGGGGGTGGGGGAATGTTCTTATTGTAGGAGAACTGATAAGGCAGAAGCCACAGGGAGCCAATAGTCAGCAGGCAGGGCAAAGCACTTCTGCAGTTTCTGCTTCTTCCAAGGCCTCTGGGATAGACACAGCATGGCATCTCAAGTCCTTCTGGAGTGCCAGGATTCCTGTCCTTGAACATGGAGTCATCATGATCCCTGGTCCTTTTACTCACCACCCAATGTGGGTGTGGGAGTGAAGACCAGGGAACAGAAAGCTGTAACAAGAGAAGCCACAGGGCTTCTGTGAGTAGGTACACACTTAAGATGCCACAGATGGATAGAAGTGCAAGGGCAGGAGCTCTAAGTGTGACCTTCCTCCTCAAGACTCTTCTGTGCTGTCAAGACTCATAGAGCAGTGAGTCCACCCTCAGGGTCCCTTGTCCCTTATGGTGATCTTAGATCTGCAGGTCCCTTTCCTATTAGTTCATGCCAGTTTCATGAAAAGACACTGGAATTCTGGCTCTCCTGCCTTCACCTCCATAATGAGTCCACTCACATTGCCAGCTCCTGCTGAGATTATCTTCACAGTCATTTATCTATTGACAAACTTTTGACTGTATATCCATTTTCCCACATTTACTCATGTATTGTGTGCATGTATGTATGTATGCATATGTGTACTAAAGTTCTGTCAAGTACATGTGGAGGTCAGAAGAAAATTTGTGGTAGTTGTTAGGATTCTGCCCTCACTCCAGCTATGCACAGTTCAGGGTCTTGAACCTTACATCATCAGTATATGCTGGTGACTATGGATGCACCTTAAAAGCCGGATGCAGACCCCACCCTCTCTTCTCTCTCTGCTCTGCTCCCTCCCCCCACCATCTTTCTCTCTCTTCAGGCCTGGGCTCTCCTCTTTCCCCTCCCCCTTTCCCTCCTAATAAAGCTCTGAAAACTAACACTGTGTTCTGTCATGACCGTGACCTTTCCATGCGGTAAGCAGCACAACCAGCCCCATTTATCATCTTTTTATTGGTGCCGTGACTCGGATAGGAAATTCTGCTCACTCAGCGTCCAGGGCTGAGTGTTGTCGGAAACCTATACTGAGGACCTGTGACTGCCTGACCCGGATCTGCTTTTTTCATTTGCCCAGCCGCCACCATCGCATCCACCTCTGCCAGCACCTTGGTACCACGTTGGGACTGTGCTTGCGCTGCCACAATGGCTGCTGCTGCCTAGTCTTCCCCCACCATATGTACTGCCAAGATTGCTAAGTCCCCCGCAGTTTCCTGCAACTGCATCCTGGGCTATACTCTTTGCGCCAGACCCTGGGGGGTGTCCTTGGCTGCGTACCATGAAGTATTGGATGCTGTCTGCCCCACCCCCAGGGTGGATCCTCTGGTATGTATGCCCCAGCCCTTACTCTTATTGTGACAATGGTTTGGGTAATTTGTGCTGTTAATGCTGGTTGCAGACTGTCTATTTTCAAGGATGCTTGAAATAGGAGCCTGGGATCCCATTTGGTATTTTAATTTTTTACTTTTCTCTCTCGGTGCTGCAGCCATAGGACAGGGGCTTCCTTCTTGTGGTTCCATTCCTCCTCTGACAAATGCCTTAAATATCCCCAGATACCAGTAAATTTGGCTGTTTCAACCCCAATATTCCATGGGAATTGTCTAACTTTTGCTAGTGAACAGGCAAATGAAAAGAGTTACCTCATCCCCATGCTTTTACCCAAGCTCTAAAGCGCTAAAGCCCCTCCCTTTCTGACTCTCTTTCTCCTGACCACGTGCATTCTTAAACCTAAGGAATCTCTGACTCCAAAGAATCTTATCTGTTCTCTGCTCTGTGCTCTGCTTTCTGCTCTCAGGTATTGGGTGAGCTCTCCAGTACCGGGCTCTCACCTTAACTCCTTCCACTCATTCTCAAGCTACCCTGAGAAACACAGATGGGTCTGAAAGCAGGCTAGAATCCATGCAAATAAGTTTACAGTAATCAGGATGGCTCTTTAGCCAGAGCCAGCTCTATAGTCTGCTTCATGGCGAGTCTTCCTAAAGCTGTCCTCAAGCCAGCAGACATCAAGGAAAAAAATTCAAGACATGGAATAAGGTCAGTCTCTTGTCCCCCAGACCTCCCTGACATTAGGGCTAAAACTTAAGCATCTGGAGAGCAAGGCTCCTGACCCCACAGGTGGAAGTTTCAGCTGTGGCATTTAAGGTATTCCAGGGAAGAGATTAAAAAAAAAGCCCAAGAACAGAATTGCCAAGTGCTGGCACATGCTGGTTCCTGAAAGCCACTGGGTCCCTGTTTTAAGTGGGGGGAGGGTGAAGGGGGGAAGGTCACTTGGGCTAGTGTGTGCCCTGACAGGCCATCAATTGCCTTGTTCAGAGTGCCACCTAGAAAGACAACCAGTCAGCTGACTGCACCTAGGCACCAAGGGGCAGGGAGACAGACAAAGACCTCCAGCAGACCTCTAGGCTTGTCCACAGGCTCATTTTCAGGGAACCCAGAGTGCAGCATGGAAGCAATCCATTTTTTTCCTTCTGGACACCAGAGCCACTAACCCAGTCCTGAGAGTTCTGGAGTCTCACCTCTCCTTGTTTCCCTTACCAGCCTTACCCACCTCACCAGATTTAATTGCATTTTCAGGGTTGCTTAATGGGAAAAGATTTTCCAGCTAAGACAGGAGCTTTCATTTCATTGCTCCCTCCATGTGCCTCACTCCAGACCTGTCAGAAGTGCTTCTCCTCCTCATATACACAGACAGGGCCCTGATCTCTGCCTTGTCCCTAATTCTAAAAGAATGAGTTCTCACCCCACAAGCTTTTCTCTTCCTGGTTCCCTCTTCTAATTAACTGCTCAGCTAATGGCTGCTTCAGACTACCACAGAACTGGAGTCCAGGGATCATTAAGTAAGTAACTGCAACAGCTAAAAGGTATTTACACCTCCAGACCCAAAAGTGTCTGGGCTCTACAAAAACAGACTTTAATATAACCATCTGTTACTATTAAATGCTCTCAACAATTGATCACCTGTGTCTCCTGGATGCTAAACTAGTAAAGGAAACAGGTGCCTTAAATAATCTGTCTATAAAAATTAAAATGTCATGTCTGGAAGAAATGACGCCCCTATTCCTATTCACTTGCTTTTTTATAATAAACAAAAAGTTTGGAATGTTAGGATTCTGCCCTCACTCCTGCACATGCGCAGTTCAGGGTCTTGCATCTTACATCATCAGTGTGTGCTGGCGACTATGGATGCGCCTTAAAAGCCAGACGCAGACCCCACCCTCTCTCTCTGCTCTCTGCTCTCTCTCTTCTCCCTCCCCCACCATCTTTCTCTCTTTCCAGGCCTGGCTTTCCTCTTCCTCTCCCCCTTTCCCTCCTAATAAAGCTCTGAAAACTAACACTGTGTTCTGTCATGACTGTGACCTTTCCATGCGGTAACCAGTGCCACCACCAGTGCTGTTTATCATCCTTTCAGTAGTCAGTTCTCTATTTCCAACATATGGCTCTCTGGGACAAAACTTAGGTTGTCAAGGTTGGCAGCAGACTTCCTAACTGGCTAAGCCACTTGCCAGCTCCCACCTGATATACAATGGGGTTCTCAAGCATACAAGTCCAGAAGTAGGAGTTTCAGGATCACAAAAACCCTGGTAAGCTATATCAAAGAATATACTGCCTGGAGTTCACACTTAGCCACAACTGACTTCCTGGGAATCAGTGGGAATCAACATTGGATAGCCTTCAGTGCTAACTGAGATTGGCCTTGTCTCTATGTTTCCAGCCCTGGATAGTTCAGGAACCCACAGCCCAGCACTGAGGATTCCTTCACAGCTACGGCTTCTCCTGCCTCCCCCTTGATACAGTGTCATGCCTCCAATGCACACTTGTCCAGTCTGTGGTCCCAGCCCTTCCTGGTGGATATTCCACTTTTAGTATTCTGACCTAAGGAACTGCTAAGCTGTGGGGGCTGAAAGGTTCCCAACTCCTTCAATCTCTGGGTCAAGGAAAAATTTCTTTGTTTCTTGGACATTTTGGTGCTTCTTCCTAATTCCAGACTGCTTTACAGTTCAGCTGGAAGAAAGGCCCCACATCATCATTCAGAGGCCAAAGACATGGTAAAAATGTGGGCTGGAGAAGACACTCAAGTTCTCTCTCTCTCTCTCTCTCTCTCTCTCTCTCTCTCTCTCTCTCTCTCTCTCTCTCTCACATTTAAAATAGATTCTTCTCTCATAATAGAACCTGACCACAGTTTCCCCTCCCTCCA
The DNA here is from genome assembly GCF_949786415.1 of Peromyscus eremicus. NCBI lineage: Eukaryota > Metazoa > Chordata > Mammalia > Rodentia > Cricetidae > Peromyscus > Peromyscus eremicus. Next base: position 103,504,334 of record NC_081420.1, read on the forward strand.
CTCCTCCTAGATCCCTCCCATTTCCCCTCCCTGCTAGATCAACTCCCCCTCATTTACCTCTTCAGATAAGAGCAGGCACTGAAGACAGGACAGCCATGCAATTTCTTTTCAGTAGAGGGAGGCAGGGAGACAGTTTCACCAACAGACAGACAGACAGACAGACATCGAAACAGAGATCTAAAAGCAGAGGCTCCAAGCTCATGGAAACACCTTCAATGAGACACCATTCCACACCCATTTCATATATTTATTGTTAGCAAAGACATGGAACAATTGACACCCTTGTACATGACCAGAGGAGATACTTAGGGGTGCAGTCATTTTGAAAGACAGTTTTGCATTTTCTTCAAAAGTTAAACACACACTTGATTGAGCAGTTCTGCTTTCAGGCTTTAGCAAAGGAAATGGAAGCACTAATCACAAAAAACAAACAAGCAAAAACAACAACAACAACAACAAAAAACCCCATGTTCCAAAAAGTTGATGAGAACTTCACTAACAGCAGCAAAACCAAAAACAAAACGTGGAAATCCCTGAGAAGCACATTAGCCAGGGAGCGAGTAAAACATATGTTCATATACAGAATGACACTGTCAGTCAAAGGACAGTGCCACATGAATCTCAAAGACATTATATAAGGAATGGAAAGAGTCACCAATGATTCCTTTTCTATGATAGAATAGCCAGGGCCTTATGGTTATAAATCATATGCCATTTCCAAACTATTCCATCAGAAAGCAATCAATGTTTGCCATGATCAGCGATCAGAAAATGATTAACAAAATAATCCAGGGGACCTCTTTCTAGTGAAAGAAACTCTCTCATACTTGAAGTCAGGGTGGTTGACTTCAAAATAGTTCATATTTTATGTGAATTAACCAACAAGCTATGCACACAAACCATTCAACAATACATCTTTTCAACAACAAGACTGTTGCTCAAAGTCTAAAAACCTCTTTGGCAGTGTCCAGCGCACTTGCAGAAATACCATGTGTGTGCAGCAGGAGCTCAATAATGCCTTCAGGCCCTCCTGGAAATCCCAGGCATCAGACCTCCTGAACTCAAAGGAAGGGCTTTTCTCTCTGCCTAGCTCCTGAGTCCAGCTGAAGCTTATCCTCAACCCTCTCTACTTCCTGTTATTGAAGATTGGTATTGCAAGAATCATCATTTTGATGCTGTCCTATGACTGGCCTTCAAGTTAGTGGACGAAACCTGTTAGTGCTAGTCCCCAGGATGACACAGGGAGGATCAGGATTTAAAGAAGGAGGGACATAGCCCCTCTCTTAATTCTCTCATATATTACATCCTGACCTCAGTTTCCCCTGCCTCTCTACTCCTCTCAGTAGACCCCATTCTCCCTGTGCCCCACATCTACTCCTCCTCCATTTCCCTTCAGAAAAGAGCAGGCCTTGCAGGGATATCAACCTAACAAGGCATATCAAGTTGCAATAAGACTAGGCACAAACCCTCAGATCAAGGATGGGTGAGACAACCCCATGGGAAGAAAAGGTCCCAAGAACAGGCCAGAGGGTCAGAGATCCTCCTCACTTTCACTGTTAGGAGTCCTACAAAAAAGTTACAAAACCATAATTTATATGCAGAAGACCTAGCTCAGACCCATGCAGGCTCTGTCTCTGAGCCCCTATGAGCCCTGCTTATTTGGTTCCGTGGCCCATGTTCTTGTGGTGTTCTTTACCCCTCTGGCTCCTACAATCCCTCCTCCCCTTCTTAGGCAGGAATTCCCAAGCTCTGCCTAATGTTTGGTTGTGAGTCTCTGCAATTGCTCCCATCAGCTTGTGGATGAAACCGCTCTGATGATGATTGGGTTAAGCACTGATCTATGAGTATGACTGAATATCATTAGGAATTATTTAATTAACTTTTTTTTTGCCAGTTGTGTTTGCTTCTATTCTAGGTCTCTGGGCTATCCAACCTCCCGTTGTATCCAGGCAGTGTCATGTTTGGGCTCCCTCTCCTGGCATGGGCCTCAAGTTGGATCAGTTATTGCTTGGCCACTTGCACGTGTTATGGACCACCATTTCCCCAGAACATGTTGCATGAAGATCAAATTATAGGTCAATATGATGGTCCCTTAGAAAATTGGGAATCAATATACCTCAAGACCTAGCTATTCCACTCTTAGGCATATATCCAAAGGACCCTCTACACTACCAGAAGGACTCTTGCTCAACTATGTTCATAACGGCTTTATTCGTAATATCCAGATACTGGAAACAGCCTAGATGTCCTTCAACTGAAGAATGGATAAAGAAAATATGGTACATTTAACAATGCAGTATGACCCAGCTGTTAGAAAAAAAAAAAAGATACCATGAAATTTGCCAGCAAATGGATGGAACTAGAAAAAAATTATCCTGAGTGAGGCAATCCAGAAGGAGAAAGACAAACATGGTATGCACTCACTGATAAGTGGATATTGGCTGTTAAGTAAAAGATAACCATGCTACAGTCCACAGACCCAGAGTAACTAAGTAACAAGGAGGGCTCAAGGGGGATGCATGGATCTCCCTGGGAAGGGGAAATAGGAAAGTTTTTGTGGGTGGACAGGGAGTGTGTGGGGTTGGAAACAGAAAGGATCAGACATGGCTGGGAGGGACAGGAGGAGAGGGTACTGGGAGAGATGCCTGGAATTTGGGGGCATTGGGAGGCAACGTGGGAACCTATTGCAGTGGAAACTCCCCGGAATCTATGAGTGTGACCCTAGTGAAGACTCCTGGTAATGGAGGATATGGAGCCTGAACTGGTCATTTTCTGTAACCAGATAATGCTTCCAGTGGTGGAACAGGGACAGAGCCCTTTAATGACAGAGAGAAATGCTTTAAGGGAACACAGAGACAGATTGAGTGCATTTTTTTCACCTTTGTATGATGGCATAAAGTGTAAGTAAAAGTTTTTAATAGAGGACCCAGAAAAAGTTTAGGGACAAAAATAAATTCAGAATAATTAATATATTAATTATTATATTATTTAATTAGATAATTAAATAATATAATTAATTATAATAAATTAATAATGTGGGAGATGAAGGAGAATGATTGTGCCACAAGGAACCAAAGTGTTCAGGGGGATCTGTGAAAGTTAGAAATAGCCTTCCATACATGGACAGGCACTTGGGGAGACTGGGATAGGATGCTCTACTCCTGGACATTTCTGGACCTTCTGATGCTCCCATCTGACTTCCAGGACACACCTCACAGTCAAACATATTCATAGATGTCAGGAAAATGCAGACATGAACCTCATAGTATCTCCAGGCCCTGGGGTGGGGGAGAAACTTCAACAGACTCCAACACCACACACACACACACACACACACACACACACACACACACACACTATCTCAGGCTAGAGGACCCAATGGACAGGTCCATATCTCCTTAAAAATATATCACTCACTACTTGGGAAATAAATAGCTGAGTGGGTGGACTGCCTCAGTATAATGATATTAAGAATTGGTTGTCATTTCATAGGAACTATTGTTACACATTCTATACTGTGAGAATGACTCCTGCACAAAGGACCCCACTTAACAGAGATGGCCTTGGTTCCATGGTCCTGAAACGGGTCCCGGTTGCCCAGTGTGGCCACGTCTTTAACCCAGAAGAGGTCTTTGGCTGTGAAATGGATGGCTTACCAAAGTCCAAGAGTTGTTCCAGTCTGGTAGAGGGGAGATAAAAAGAAGAGTGGCTTCTTGTGTGGCAGGAGAACTGGCGGGGAAAGCACGAGTCTTCTCGCCCAAAGCACCAAGATGAAAGGTATTTGTACCCCGTTAAAAGGTTTCTCTGCCGGCGCAGTAAGCCAGATCAAGCCGAATTCATAGTAAAAGACCAAGTTTATTGGGCAAAGCACTCCCCGGTGACCTTTCCAGGCCCCAGAGGTGAGGCAGGGGAAGGGAGCTGGAGAAATGACATGGCCACACTGAAGGAGGGAGACCAAATACCCTGCAGGCACTGGGTGGGGTGATGACTAAACCTACACAAGCTGGGCCCATGTCCCACCATGGTAGGCAGGGTCCTGAGCAGCTTGCAGCCTTAGGGGAGAAGCAGTGGCCATCACAGAAAATGCGGAACTGGGCCCTCTGGCGGTTCTCTGAGAGGGCGAGGTCTGGAGAGAGAACTGGAGCTGAGCCTGAGATCACAGCCAAACACCCTTCAGCAGCCAAGCCCACACACCATTCTTCACACAGGGCCCTAGAGCACTAGAGCTCTTCATGTGTGTTCTGAGATCGCTTTAGTTCCTGGATCTTCTGGGGCAGAGTCTTGGTCCAGAACTGCAGTCTTTTGGCCTTCAGGGCTTGGCCCACAGCAGGCTTGATGTTCAGCTGCAGGTACTGCTCATCATGGTCCAACATGGGCCAGTAGGGTAGACCCTCACTGTTGGGGTTCCTGTGGATATGTCAGCCAGTGGGGAACGGTGAGGTCACTCTGATCCAAAGTCTGATCCCTTGATTTGGGTCATGGCAGTGGAACAATTAGGCTGGTGTTTAATGGGGCTGATGGGATAAGTGTCCTGATTTAGGGATACAAGTGTCACCCACTAGTTTCTGCTTCATGTGGGGGAAGACTACTTGAACTGTTTTACATCTATATCTAAGAGGCAAAATCTAAAGAACTATACACTAAGACTCATGAGCCAGGTCACTGTAAGATGAACAGTAACTGATACCTACAAAGTATATGTATAAATGTGCTATCTAGTAACTATAATATGATGGAAGATACATGAATACTAAAGAGACAACCACCCCAAAGGGAGACCTACAGGGACTCACATATCCCTATAACCCATATAGAGAAGGTTGAGAGAGAGGTGTGTTCTCACCCATATCTTGCAAAGTTGGCCCAGTACTTCATCATCCTCCTGTTCAGTAGCTCTTCCTCCTCAGTGAGGAAAACTGGAGTCATGAGAAAAATAAATATTGAAGTCCATGATACCTCACACAACTGCCAAATCATGCTTCACACTCACAATCCCAACTGCTGTCAGAACTATAACTACTAGCTTTGTTACCTCCCTTCTTCACTATACAATACCCAACATCCACACATGTCTCTAATTGATTTCATGCCCCAATGTACTGTCATCTCCATCACAGACTAGACTGGGACAGGTCCAGATTCTAATCGTCATCTGATTTTTAGGATATAATATGGTACACATTTGATTCTATCATCTCCCAGAACCTAGTTTTCCTCAAATGAACTAAGAGCTCAGGAGTCCCTGTGGTGTCATCTGAGACCTCAGTCAGCTCAAGGAGAATAAGAAAAACTCACGTTTCATGCCAAAGAAGAAGGACCCAAAAACAAAAGGAACCTCATCAGCATGATCAGCCTTCACGTGGGGTGGCCTGAGACTCTTGAGGAAGCTGGGCTGATGTTGGAACTCATAGAAGTAGACAGGGTTGTGGGAACCTGGAGGAGGGAAAACAAGTGACTTATTGACCCCTTACCTGGAGTTTTTCTGATACATATTTGGTGACAAGGTACTTTGATTTAAAGTTACCTGGACTCATAAATGTTAAAGAGGAGAGGAAGTTCCAAGCTGGAGTACTAGCTGTGGAAAAGCCCATGGCAAAACAGTGCTCATGGCCTTCCCAACTGAATGGTTATGTCAAGTCAATAGATTATCAGCAACTCATTTTCTCCTCTATACTAAGATGACATTCTCTTTAACTAGACACTAGACTTGGATTTTACACTGCTCCACAGTGCTTACCAGTGACCTGTATCTCTGAGTTGCTCCCCTAAGCCTTGTTACAGACATACTCACGCTGAAAATGAGCTACTTGGAGTGCAGGGATCACAAACATGAAGTCTCCCATCATCTCTGTAAACTGTATTTGGAGGGCTTGGGGATCCTCAGTGTCCCCCATGTACTCTTCCATTAGCAGGTCACTACACTCAGGAGGCAGCATCTACACCAAGGAGATCAGGAAGAATGAGGTTAGGCATGTTGTTGGTTAGGTAGGCAACAGCCTTTGGTATGAGGAGAATGGGGCCTGTGATCAAATAGGGTATAGGCAAAAAGATTCATTGTCTGAGGTCACCCCACACAGAATCACACATATATACTGACCTTCGTTAATAGGGATGTTGTCTGAGAAGGAGATATAAGGGACCTCTCTATTTGGATAGGACCAGATGTATCTTACCATTTGTGCTGCTGTATTCTTCAGAACATCCTGCAGGTTCTCTCTCGTTATTTCCTTTATTGTCTGAGCAGTGCCCATGACCTGAGAGGCAGAAGTGTGGGATCTGATGGACTTGGATTAGAGATGTATTGAGTTCCTACTGCTTAACATGTGAGTCTGCATCTCCCAGAGGGTTGGAACTGAGTCTCACCTTGGGGATGGTCCAACCATACTCATCATTGTTGACACCAATGATGCTGGGGACAGGGTGAAAATCCACAGATGCCAACAACTCTTTGGGATGCCTGGGTAGGAATGCCCCATCCACCACAGCAGGGATAATCTTGAAGACCTGAGGGGCATTAAAAGTTAATGCTGAAGATCAATAAAATACATATGCTGATCCAATGAGTTACCACCACCATTTTCTCATTTCTTAACCATTTTCTCATTTTTTTTAACCAGCCTCAGGGTGCTAAGCTCACTCTGGAAGAGACTCTACACTTGGATTAGCCTATCTTGGTGTTCATAGTATACACAGAGTTAAAGGACACAAAGTCTGACTAGATCTTTCAAGACACACAATTCTACCTACCTTATTAATGATCAGAATCTCTGCTTCACTCTTGCCTCTCAGACAGTGCACAAGAGCCTCTGAGTCCTTGGCCTCACATCCAGACAGGTTGGCCACCATCTGTAAAGGGAACAAGTGTGGAGAAGAATTTTTTTCAAATCCAACTTGAGCTAAATACCACACTATTGTGTGTGTTGTGTGTGGATTGGAATAAATATAAATTTTTCCCTTTGTCCCATTTCTCAACGATGACAGCCAGCAAGAAATATCCTTTCTATTTGCATATTTGTTTTTGTTGTTGTTGTTTGCTTAGAGTAGTTCTGTTTACTCCACCCATCTTTCTGTGTTTCGTGTATGAGAGAAGGACTAAGGGTGCCAATGTTTGTATGTGAATGTAAGAGGACAAAGTCTCCTTTCTTCACAGATATCCCCTTATTTGAGACAGGCGGTCTTCTTGTTTTAATGCTCCTACACTAGCTAAGCTGCTCTGTGAATATCCAGGGATTCCCGTGTTTCTGCCTCCCACCTGACTACAGGAACATTGGAATTACAGATACATGCTACTATCCCTGGCCTTTTGTGGGTTCTGGGGATTAAACTTAGGTCCTCAGTCTTGCACTCCAAGCAAGTTAAAAAACCCACAGAACCATCCCCCAAAGCACATACATGTTTTTTTTGTTTGCTTTTTTTTTTGTCAGTGATGGAAGCTGTTAGGAGCAATTTGCTGGTGAGATAGCCTGGCCATCCATATGAAGTAGAGGCAAGAAGAGGCTAACCCCTAACCCCTGTGTTTCTCAAAATTAATGGAAAGAAACTGTTTTTCTCATTATTGTTTTCCCCACTGGACAGAAGACCAGAGTACCAGACCATGAAGGCTGAGGGAGAAGACTAGGACTATAATGGTTGAGGACACTTACAGAGTAGACCATCTCATGGGTGACAGAGATAAGTTCGGGAAGCAGGGCCACTCCACTCTCCATGATGGCTCCATGGAAGAGTCCTTTGGACATGGGGGACACAACATGTGAAGACACACTTGTGCCACCTGCTGACTCCCCAAAAATAGTGACCTGGTCAGGGTTGCCTCCAAAGTGGGCGATGTTCTGCTGGACCCAGCGTAGGGCTGCCACTTGGTCCAGGTAGCCCCAGTTGCCTCTGGCGTGCTGGTCTCCAGTGCTGTGAAGTGAAAGGGACATGGTTCAAAGGGCTGTCTAGGTTCTTAGCTGATTCTGCTCAGCTCAGTCCTAGGCTCACCTGAAAAAGCCCAGGACACCCAGGCGATACTGGATATTGACCACCACCACATCTTCAGTGGCTGCCAGAGTAGATCCATCATACATGGATGCCATGCCTGCAACCAGCCCACCACCATGGATCCATACCATCACCTGGAGAGGTCAAGAGAGATGCCAAGAAGCTCCTAGCTAGCCCAAGCTCTGCAAGACTGCTTACTAGTGTATCAAACAACTGATATGCCTTTGGGCAGCTCCACAAATACATAGAAATCCTCAGCACTTCAGGTCCTTGGTCATGGCTAGGAACTTCTAGTAGCCCCATCAAAATGTTTCTAGTCCGCATTCCCTCCATATATCTCAGTTTGAATTAATGGCTCTATGTATAGAGTAATGTTATAATTATTCAGACTCTTTATAGTGGAAGAAGGAGGGGCTCTCTCCATGGATTCCTCTCCAGATTAAAAAAGGAAAGGATCACCAACTCTCATGGGCACAACAGATAATCCAAAAGTAGAAACTAATAACCTCAATGTTGAGGCTTGAGCACCTAAGTGGTTCTGCAAGGCTCAGGTTTTAGAATGAGTCTTGGTTTTTATCAAAGAAATAGAGCCTTTGATCACTCAGTACTCTAATGCGCTGTGTCCCATATCCATGTTTCAGCTGCATAGTGTGGTTGAGAAGGCCTTTTTTTGATACAAACATGAGAAGAGTTTTCAAAAAAGTCCACACTGCAATGGAGCTCAGGTTGCTTTTATCCCTTCTAATCATCTTGAAAACCATACCCTGTCCCCAAGCTGATAATTGTCACATACTCACAGGCAGTTTAGAGCCCTCATGGGCATGAGCTGGTGTGTAGATATTGAGATGCAGGCAATCCTCAGACATCGAGATTGGAGGCAGGGTCAGTTTCATATCCTTCAGGCCCTCTGCATTCAGTATTTCAGGGTTTTGCAGACACCTGATGGAAATAGCAGACAGATACTCCAAGAGATGTGTAGTGGCCAAAATCAAATGTGAGTCTGGATTTTTTCTAAGCTACCTTTAAATGCTGTTCTTCATGATGCCCTGCTAACACATATTCCCTCTCTAAAGTCCCTTCCCACCAAGGTAAAGGCCACAGGCTCCATGAAAGTTGGTGTAGAGCCAGATTTCTAGGGAGGACTCCAGTTGGCTAGGGCCTAGATATTGTTTTATTCTGAGCCTGGGATACAGAGAGTTCTAGGTGTCTCTATGCAAATTATTGGCTGTATGTGGTGATATTCATTGAATTTTATAAGAATAGAAAACTGAAGTAAGCATAGCAGGAGTACAATCTTTTTCTACTCTCTGTTCCTGGCTGTAGATGCAATGTGACCAGCTCTTCTAATTCTCTTTCACTGTGAAATCCCCCACATGATGGATTGCAATCTGCCGCCTAAAATAGTAGCTTTCTCCCCAAGTGGCTTTTGTCAGTATTTTGTTACAGCAACAAAAAACAAACTAAGATTGCAATATTAGAGTGTTGTATCCACAGGTAGTGGAGGAATTGGTGGATACTACTGCCCTAATAACACAGACTCTCAGGGAATTTCTTTTCCTTCACTGTCTCCAAGGGGAATTAGTTACATACCCTTGCTCCTTGGTCAATGGTACCTGGCCCTATAGGTTGTCACAATGAGTGTGATATTGGGGTTAGCAAATATCCATCATGCTGCACTCTTCAGGATCTGAAGTGTTTCTACTGAATTCAGGGGCACTCTTTGCTTAATAGGCCACATAACTCATGCCTAGAGATCACTCCCATTGTGGCAGAGAACACTGGGATTAATTTGAATCTGTGAACAATTTTATCTTTGTCTCTCTCTATAGTATCTGCATCTAACTCCCTATGGGTACCAATCTCTGACCCAGAAGACTGATAAGGTCATTCTACTCAACCTTAGTACATGTGTTAGAAAATGCATGTGAAACTCCCCACAATGGAAGAAAACTGCTACAGAGCTGAGATGGAGGAAAGACTTCAGCATGGCTCAGAGAGAGCTCAGAGAAACTCTTCACCCCAGATCCAGACATCTCTGGGTCCAGAACTTACATGGCTGGATGTGAGGTTCCATCTCTCACACCACTCCATGGTACAGGGGCTTCAGGAGGTGCAAAGCGCAGTGGTCCTACAGGTGGCTTGGCAAAGGGAATTCCAAGGAAACTGTGGACATCAATTTTGGTGTCCTTCACATGGACAAGGCTGCCTCGGACCTGGCCTGTGTGTGTGTTTCTGATGGGGCTGGCCTCTGATGAGTCCTGACCTGTGGGTTGAGAGATGCTATCAGGGTTAGTTTTGTGCAATCAGTTACCACAGATTGTGAGAGTTCCTATCTCACTGTTACCAGGGCACACAGAAAGGAGACCTGGGGCCTCACAGTTCAGCTGTTAGGTTTGAGTATAGGAGGTCCTCTATCCCTCAGGGCCAGGAACCTTTTCTTTTACCCCTGTTGAAAGGTGTCAGAGAATTTCTCTGGCCAAAGAGCTCACACACTCTGAGCCATTTGGCCACATGAATTTATGATTATTGTCATTCTTATCCAAAGGTCAGTAGAAGTTACAGTCATAACCATAAACTAAGGAGGAAAAACATCTTCTGATCACTTTCCTTAGAATTGTCTAGCACTCTCCAGAGCTCCTTACATTGAACTGTCTCCTCAGTATGGAGTGATCTTAGACATCTCTGACGATCTGTGTGGGCCCACAAAAATCAGTGGGCTTTTGTTAGAAGATTGGGAGGCACATGTTTCCCACACATTTATCTATCATTTCCATCACCCACCCTTCCCCCACTTTTTCTCCCACAAGCCCAGCCTCTGACTTGCAGAATTTGGCAGCTCTGACTCTAGTCATTCCCCACTGCCAGCTTAGTGAGCCTCACCCTGCACATGGAGGAGGAGAAGCAGGAGCCCAAAGACCAGGGCATTCAACCAGCTATGATGTTGATTCAGTGGCATGACAGCTCTCATCCCGAGTCTGTGCTGCTACATAGGACGCCCACGTTTCACAAAGAGGAAGCAGAATATGTGGGTTGTGCGCAGGCAGGAATTTAAATCAAAAGGATGTAGGTGGGAACTTGGTGTGGTGGGGCAAAGTCCTCATTGGTGCAAAACTGATTAGTCAGAAGTGACAGGAGCCAGTGTCAGGGAATTAGGGCAAAGTCACCTCTGCTATTTCTTTTTCCTCTTTGACCTCCGGGAAAGGGACAGCATGGATTCTGAAGCTCTTATGGGATACAAGGAACCCTGTCCTCACTCCTGGCCAGAAAGCTGTAACAGGAGAAGCTAGAGGGCTTCTGTGAGTAGGTACTTACTCAAGATGTCACAGAAGAGATAGGCAAATAAAGGAGCTTTGAGTGTAACCTTCATCCTCAAGACTCCTCTGTGCTTTGAAGACTGAGTTTACTGAGCTTTCTTACAGGGTCCCTGGTTCCTACAATGATCTTAGGGTCTACTTAGACACCTCCATGTTAGGTCATACTTGTTTGATCAAAACACAGTGCAATTCTGTTCTTTTAAAGTCCACAGCTGCTGTTTACTCCATCCTCATGATATGCCTCCTGTAGTGGGCAACTCCTGTCAATGTCAGTTTCACAGTCATTTATCCACTTAACAAATGTTTAATTGTTTGAGTTTATTTATTTACTATGTTCATGATTTTTCTTTTTCTTTCTTTCTTTCTTTCTTTCTTTCTTTCTTTCTTTCTTTCTTTCTTTCTTCCTTCCTTCCTTCCTTCCTTCCTTCCTTTCTTCCTTCCTTCCTCCCTTCCTTCCTTTCTTTTTTTATTGCATGAAAAATTTCTATTCTTTTTTTTAATTAATGAATTTTTTATTCATTTTACATACCAAACACAGATCCTCCTCTTCCCTCTGCCCACCCCTCCAGCTTTCCCCCTGCCCAGTCCACTCACACTTCCTTCCTCCAATATATCAGCAGAGTCTGATATATTCAGTAGAGGCAAGTCGTAGCCCCTCCCCCCACATCAAGGCTGTGCAAGGTGTCCCACCATAGGTAGTAGGCTCCAAAAAACCAGCTCATGCACCAGGGATGGATCCCAATCTCACTGGCAGGGGCCCATCAAGCAGATCAAGCTACACAACTGTCTCACTTATGCACAGGGTCTAGTCCAGTCCCATGGAGGCTCCACAGCTGTTGGTCTAATGTTTGTGAGTTCCCACTATTTTGGTTTGGTTGTCTCTGTAGGTTTCCCCATCAAGATCTTGGTGCCCCTTGCTCATAGAATCCCTCTTCTCTCTCTTTAACTGGACTCCCAGAGCTCTGCCTGGTATTTGGCTGTGAATTTCTGCATCTGCTTCTATCAATTACTGGATGAAGGCTCTATGATGACAATTAGGGTATTTACCGATCTGATTATTGGGGTAAGCCAATTCAGGCATCCTCTTACTGTGTTCATGTACATATGTGTGTGAATGCTCCCAGGCCATGGCTGACAAATGGAGGTGATGGATGATTTGTGTAGTTCCTTCCTCTGTGTAAGTTCCTTCCTCTAATTCCACCATATGGAACCCAAAGTGGAACTTAGTTCATCAGGGTTGGAGGAAAGTTCTCTTACCACCCCTTGATCAATATTACACGTAACAAGCACTTAATGGGCTTTGCTAGCTCCAACACTGGGGTGAACTTGATGTCTCAGAACCTATGACAAACCAGAGATAAAAGTCTATAAATAGAAGTTTCAGAAGCACAATAAAATGCTGACATGATGTATCAAAGGATGCAGGATCAGAAGTCCATATTCAGTACAGACTGATTTCCTAGAGGAAGTGGTGTGGGGATCAGGGTCAGTTGCCTTTATTGCCACCTGAGAATTGACCTTGACTCCAAATTATCTTCATTATTATATAAATAATGATTTATAGCCTAACAGCATGGCACTGTGGGACTTCCTCTTTGGTGTCTGGCTGGCTGTTTACTTGGCACAGCACAGCTCAGCTTTTCCTGCCTCCTCTAATCAACAGGGGCTCTCTATATTCCATGTCACCTTTTCAATGCACTCTTGTCCTCTCTGTGGTCCTAGCCTTTCTTGGAAGATATTTTCTCTACTCCAAGTTCCCATCCAAAGGAAGATCTGGCCATGCAAGCTGAGAAGTAGCCAGTTCCTTGAATCTCGGGATGAAGGAACTAGATTTCCAATGTATCATGGACATTGATGTACTTCTTAATCCCAGACATTTTTGTAGCTTAGCTAGGGAAATCCTGGTGTGCTCTGCTACTCACTGTACCATCATTCAGAGCCCCCATGTTGATGATGGTCATGACCACAGTAAAAATGTGAAATGAGGAAGATACTCTGTTCTGTGGAGGGAGGCAGGGAGCGAGTATGAAGAGCACAAGAGAATGAAAAAAGAGATGAGATAGATAGATAGATAGACAGACAGACAGACAGACAGATAGATAGATAGATAGATAGGGAGAGTAGAATGTAGGAGCTCAAGTCCATGAAAGTTCCTTCAATGAGATACTACTATGTTCCTGTTTAATATAACTAGATTTAAGACCCATAAAGCCAAGTGTTGGCAAACACATGGAGCTACTGGTACTATCATACATCACTGGAGGAGATACAAAATGATATGGTCATTATAGACATCAGTTAGACAGTTCTTTTAAAAGCTAAACACATTTATCCTGTGATTGCATAGTTCTACTCCCAGGTCTTTAGTTCAAAGAATTGAAAACACCAATTACAGAAACTCATAATTCCAAAGTTCATAAGAGCTTCAATAAAAGTAGTCAAAATCAGGTCACTCAGGTGTACATCAACTAGGAATTGGGTAAAATATGTTGTGTGCATATATGGAATGACACTGTTAACCAAATACAGCACACTTGAACCTTAAAGACCTCTTACTCAGTAACAGGACCAGTCACATAGGAATCGCTTTCTGAGATAAGATAGCTAGGACTCTGATGTTTCTAAATTATATGAAGTTTCCAAACAGAACCATCAGAAAGTGGTTGCCCTGGAGCAGAGACCAGGCAATGACTGACAGAGAGGAGCTCAAGGGAACTTCTTCCAGTGAAAGTAGGAGACTCACACTTATGTGAAAATGATTTCATCGCTCATATTTTTATGCAAAATTTGCCCATCTATGCTGGTAAGTAGGCAAATTTGGTTGTATAGAAATCATTGACATCAGAGATTCTAAAAAGTGACACTGGGTATGAGGGTAGGGGGTGGGGGGTGAGAACATAAGGGAATGGTAGAGCTGGAACAGGGTTGGAGAGGGAGAGCAATGAAAGAGATACCATGATAGAGGGAGACATCATAGGGATAGGGAGAAACTGGGTGCTAGGGAAGTTCCCAGGAATCCACAAGGATGACCCCAGCTTAGACTACTAGCAATAGTGGAGAGGGTGCCTAAACTGGCTTACCCTAGTAATCAGATTGGTGAATATCCTAACTGTCATCATTGAGCCTTCAGCCAGTAATTGATGGAAGCAGATGCAGAGATCCACAGCCAAATACCAGGCAGAGCTCTGGGAGTCATAGAGAGAGAAAAGAGATTCTATGAGCAAGGGGCATCAAGATCTTGTTGGGAAAACCTATAGAGACAACAAAACCAAACTAGTGGGAACTCATGAACATTAGACCAACAGCTGTGGAGCCTGCATGGGAATGGACTAGGCCCTCTGCATAATCGAGACATTTGTGTATGTTGATCTGTTTGAGGGGCCCCTGGCAGTAAGATTGGGATCCATCCCTGGTGCATGAGCTGGCTCTTTGGAGCCCATTACCTATGGTGTGACACCTTGCACAGCCTTGATGTGGGGCGAGGGGCTAGGGCGTGCCTCAGCTGAATGTATCAGGCTTTGCTGACTCCCCACGGGAGGCCTTATCTTGTTGGAGGAGGGAGTGTGGGATGGGCTTGCGGGGGAAGGCTAGATGGGCAGGAGGAGGGAAGAGAGGGGGATCTTTGGTTGGTATGTAAAATGAACAAAAAATTCCTTAATAAAAAAAATGACACAGCCACTGAAAGTCTAAAGACCATTTGGTGAAGTGTCCTGTATGTCAGTAGAAATGGAGACCTCACAGATTTGTGGGTGCAGCAGGAGCTCAATAAAGTCCCCAGTAAAAGTATCTGGCAACTGTCCTCCTGGTCTCAAAGGAAAGAATCTTTGCTGACCATCTACTGTTTCAAGGCTTATTTAGTCTTGTCTTTCTTCTGCTCCCTGGTGTTTGCAATGTGGAATATAAAAATCATCCCATCCATGAATAAGATTTAATATCTCCCCTCCATACTCTGTGTGCATTCAGGCCCTGCTTAGGCAGATGTTCTCTCTGTCCTCAACTCCCTTTCTGGTGAACATCTGGCCTTTGAAAACAGAAACGACAACTCCACCTTATTCTTCCAAGCTCAAAGATGTGGAAGTAGCTTCTTTATGTTACCAGGAAAGCTTGGTGTGTCCTCTTAATACTCAGCTGCCGTGTAGCATGACGTGGGGTAACATCCCTATGTGCTCTGTCACCCAGTGCACCATCATTCAGAGGCCCTTCAGTGATGATGGTGGAGACCATAGTGAACATGTAGAATGAAGAAGACTCTCAAATTCTTTGTGTGTGGTGGAGGGGATGGTCTGGAACCTTTCATTTGTAGGCAGGAAGAGGGAGGTGGACTAAAGTCTACAGAACTCTCTTTATGGAGATACTACTACATATGCACATACTCAGCGGTGGCAAAGACAGGGAGCCACTGGCATGCTCACACATGCATGCCCTGAGGAGATGCAAAATGGTGTAGTCCTGTTGAAAGACAGGCTGACCTATTCTTCAAAAGTTAAACACACTTGTTCTGGGACTCAGCAAATCTATTCCTGTTGATATAGCCTACTTGAATTACCAGCATGCCTTTTCCATTCTGTATCTGACCTTGTCCTCTGCCTTTATGGCATCTATTATCAGGTCAGCTCAAACCTGAACTCTACAATGAGGATATTAAGAGTTTGGCTACTAGGAAGCTCACATCATGGACATCATTCTTTGTTCCATCAGCTCAGTGTAACCAAAAAGAACAATCTTTGGATGAGAAAGCTAGCCTTCAATATATAGCATACCTGATGGTACCTTAATTTTGGAATTCATGGTTTCCAAAATTGTGAACAAATTCCTATTGGTTTTAAGCCACATAGGTTATGATATATATAAACTCATGTATGTATGTTACATGTGGTGGTATTTTATTTGTGCTGAAATGTGGTGATATTTTATTTGTGCGTTAATAAATAAAGCTTGCCTGGAGATCAGGAGGAAAAGGCCAGCCATTTTAAGTAAAGAAGAAGTCAGGCAGCATATGCCTTTAAACCCTTAGCAGGCAAGATCTCTGTGTGTTCAAGGCCACACTAGTGAACAGAGCCAAGTGTGGTGACACAGGCCTTTAATCCCAGTACCAACCATAGAGACCTGAAGGTCTGCACAGACAGACAGACAGTGACAGAGCTGTGTAGGAAGAGGAAGTGAGGTAGCTGGGCTAAGAGCCAACGGGAGGGCAGAAAAGCAAGGCATATAAGCCTGGGTAGACAGGAATTCATTTGCTTTGGAAGCTGCTAAGTTGGTGAGGTGAGGTTAACTCGTGGCTTTTCGTATTTCCTTGATCTCTCTAAGGCTTTAACCCAAATTTCCGGTGTTTTTTATTTAATAAGATCTTTTAAGACTCATGTTGCAGTTCCATGTATCAATCTATGCATATATGTAATTGTGATGCAGTGTGTGTATATGTTACAGGCTGACCTTTAACTCTTGAGCTCATAAAATCCACCTGCCTCTGTCTTTCTAGGAGCCAGGCCACGTGTGTCTGCCGTAGACCTGAGCTTGCAGCTTATGATGATTTTTGTTATGGTCACATAAACTTTCTAAGATATCAGGGCTGTGGAAAATCAAAGGTTTTATAAGCTACTTATATAGATGAGAATACTTAGGGCTTGCTAACAGATGAACATGAGATTGTCACATCCAATGACCTCTGGTGTGTCAATTTCCCCAAACATCTGAAGTGGAGACAGAATACTGAATCCAGGCTCTTATACATGTGAGACAAGTGCTCTGTCTCCCAACTATATATCCAGAATGCATATTTTAATCTTTGATAATTTCATACACAGATACAATGTATTTAAACCATGTTTACTCCCTTACCTGGACCAACTCCTCACAAATTCCCACACAATTCATTCCTTCACCTGTGCTGGGACTTTGCCGATCTTCAGTATGGTTGTATTGGGTGGCCATCTGCTTATGGAGGAAGAGGATGAGTGTGACTCCAGCCTGGGCTACGTAGCAGGTCAAGAAACACGATCCCTCCCCACCAAAGAAGAGCCTTAACATGGAAGTGACTCAGGCTGCAGCTGCGGAGGGGTAGTGGAGCTGAGACTCTGCAATGACAGGAGGGAATCTCAAGGACATTATGCTGGTGGCAGCTAGTCTTCAGTGGTTCCTGTTACAGGACATGACAGGAAGAGCTACAGTGTTCCTAAAACATAAGCAGGTGCAAAACTGTAGCAACAGAAAGCAGTGCATGAGGGCAGGGAGGGATTCTTGAGATGGGGATGATATCCATGAGCTCAGCTGCTGAGCCTCTGCTTAGCATTCCCCTCATCTGTGCCCTGGTGTCCAGGACAGACAACACAGGAGTCTCTACCTTCATGCATAGGTCATGGTGCCTGATGGCTGGTATTCAGTGCAGTGACTGAAACAAGGAGTCTTTGCCTGGGTAAAGTGGAGAACAAAGAGGACAAGTTGGTCAAGGGTAGAGGGGTGTGCAGGTCCCAGGGTCTAAAGAAAATGTTTTGGGGAAACAAAGGGCACATTGAAGACAATTTGGTATCATTGCAAGTGGCATAAATACAAAACACATTGAATTGGTGGGTGTGAGAAGTTTAAGTACAACACTAACAAAGAGAGGTCTAAGAGTTGAAATTATATGAAAATTAATCACATGGAACTTCGAGAAGAGTCACTGTGGTTCAGGATGATTTGTAGAAAAAAGGAAGACACTCCACACAGGAGAAGCCATCAGTTAGGGTGCCAGGGACAGGGATGTCTTCTGCTAGACAAGCTTCTCCTACCTCACACCCATGACACACACCATAGCAAAAGATCTTCACACTCCTAACAGGTCCTGAACTCTGACCCAGGACACTGGCAAAGTTTTTCTACTAGAAGCCTTAGTCATGTATCCGAAAATGCATGGCAGACTACACATCACAGACAGAGAACTTCTATGGGGTTGGGATGAAGGAAGCACCTCATTCCGGCCCAGAGCTCAGAGCATATTCTCACCTCAGGGCTATAAGTCCTTTGGGTCCCAGAACTTACATGGCTGGGTAGGAGGTCCCATCTCTCACACCACTCCATGGCTCAGGGGCCTCAGAGGGTACAAAGCACAGTGGACCTACAAGTGTCTTGGCAAAAGGAATTCCCAGAAAGCATGGACACCAGCTGTGGTGTCCTTCACACGGATGAGGCTTCCTCTAACCTGCCTGTGTGTGTTCCTGACGGGACTGGCTGAGTCCTGGCCTGTGAGTGGAGAGATGCCATCAGGGTTTGTTCTGTTCAGGCAGCTGCCACCACACTGTTGTTTCCCACCTCATTTTCACTAGGGTACATGAGGAAGGGATTCAGGGTGTCTGGGTTCAGCTGTGGGATGTGGGTGTAGGACCTCCTTCCTTCTCTTTTTTCCTTCCTTCCTTCCTTCCTTCCTTCCTTCCTTCCTTCCTTCCTTCCTTCCTTCCTTCCTTCCTTCCTTCTTTCCTTGTTTATACAGAAAGAGTTTCTCTGTATATCCTTGACTGTCCTGGAACTCAATCTATAGACTAGGTTGGCCTCAAGTCAGGGAGATCATCTTGTCTCTGCCTCCTGAGAGCTGGGATTAAGGGTGTGTTCATTCACTGCCTGGCTAAGGTAGGAGTTTCTTTATCCCCACCATGTCCAGAAAGATTGTCCATGCCCCTTTTAGTGGTGCCTATACACGTCTCTGGTCAACAAGGAGACATACTCAGAGCTACTTGGCAGCAGGAATGCATTATTTTCATTGTTATCCAGCTCCTCTTTATTCAGGGTCAAGAAATCAGCTTCTTCATGTGTTCTGGACTTCCTGCTTCTTCTTGACACAAAACTTTCCCCCAGCTCAGCTGGTGTGATAGTTAGATGCGAGTGGCCCCTATAGACTCATATATTAGAATGTTTGCTTCCCAGCTGGAAGACTGTTTGGAGGGATTAGGAGGTGTGGTCTTGTTGGAGAAGTGTGTCACTGGGGGTGGGGTTTGAGGTTTCAAAAGCCCATGCAAGGCAGAGGCTAATTCTGCTGGTGGATCAGGATGTAAGCACTCAGCTACTGTGCTAGCACCATGCCTGCCTGCCTGCTGCCATGTTGCCCATCAGGAAGGCGGTCATGACTCATCCTCTGAAACTATAAGGAAGCCCCCAGTTAAATGCTTTCTTTTACTAGTTGTCTTTGCCATAGTGTCTCTTCACAGCAACAGAACAGTAACTAAGACAGCTGGGGGAGGGGATGAAACCCAGGTGCTTTGTGATTCACTGCACCTTCATTCGGAGACCCTCTCCTGGTAATTGCCAAGGCCATAGCAGATATGTGGAATGAAGATGCTCAGGTGCATTTCTATGGGATGAATCAGGGAGTGAGTACAGGAGCAAGCGATAGAGAGTAACAGAGGCTCAGATTCCATTAAAAGACATGCAATGAGACACTCCTTCACACCCATTCAATACAATCAGACTTATGAGCCATAAGGCCAAGTGGTCACAAAGATATAAAGTCACTGACAACCTCATACGTGTCTGGAAAAATGCAAAGTGATACAGTCAGAGAAGACAGTTTGGCACTTTCTGTTAAAATTGAACACACATGTGTTATATGATTCAGCAATTCTAATCTCAGATGTTCAAAGAAAAGAAAAGCCTAAAGAAAAGAAAGCTGCTGTGGGATGGTCTGTATGTCAAATCTGTTGCTCTGACTGGTCAATAAATAAAACACTGATTGGCCAGTGGCCAGGCAGGAAGTATAGGCAGGACTAACAGAGAGGAGAATTGAGAGAATAGGAAGGTGGAAGGAGACACTGCCATGACAAGCAGCATGTGAAGATGCTGGTAAGCCACAAGCCACGTGGCAAGGTATAAATTTATAGAAATGGATTAATTTAAGATATAAGAACAGTTAGTAAGAAGCCTGGCACGGCCATACAGTTTGTAAGCAATATAAGTCTCTGTGTTTACTTGGTTGGGTCTGAGTGGCTGTGGGACTGGCTGGTGACAGAGATTTGTCCTGACTGTGGGCCAGGCAGGAAAACTCTAGCTACAGAAAACATTGATCTAAAAAATCTATTTAAGATGTTCCTAAGAGCCTAAATGAATGTGGTGAGTTTATGTGGATTATATTGAGAGAGAAAGAGTCGGGAGTTGTTGGGAGCAGAGACCAGGCAATGATTAACATAAAAGATCACTAGCTAATTTTTTTCAGTGAATAAGCATTCACATACTTGAAGTGCGGGTTTTTGCTTATCTCATATGAGCCCCCTAAGCCACAGAGAGGTGTTTGCAGGAGGAGCAATAATGCCTTCAGACCAGAGTGGAAGCATCAGGCAGCCATCCTCCTGCACTCAGAGGAATTGCTCTTCCCTCTCCCAGCACCTCAGTCAGGCTGTGCTGTATCCTGTCTACTCCATGGTGTCTAGGGTGGAACATGCAAGAATCATCATTTTCATCTAATGACCCTAATAAACCTAGGCTGTGCAAGTTCTGATTTGAGGGAGGGTGGATGATGGACATGAGGAATATAGTAACTCTTCTCCGTCTTGGACTGCGATTGCCTTGGATGCTATGCATGCCTTAGGTAGTCTCAGTTCTTTTCACGCCCAGAAGTACAGGGGGCTGTCCAGTGAAGCCCTTCTTGACCTTATGGGTTTGTTGTCTCTGCAAGCTTCCACTTCCTTGGCACCTTGCCTCACAGAGCATCATGTTTTGATGCTGTAGAATTTGACAGACCTAAGCTTCAAATCAGCCTGGTGTTTCTGAGATGCTCTCTCCTATCTCATCCACACGGCTGAACATTTTTTTTTTGTGTGTGTGTGCAAAACTGATTTGAGTGAGCCCAGAGCAGCAGCATGTAAAGGCCTCAGAGGGGTTTGCCTACAACTTACCAAGGTCAAAAGCTCAGCCTCTTTCCTCAGTGACCTGTTGCTTACATGGGATGCCTTACCACATGAATTCTCTGTCTATGAAGCTCACTGTGTCCACAACTGACGGCTGACACTGTTACAGATACCGACACAACTTGATGAAGTGGTCCTGTTTTGACCCTGGCACAACCATGATGTTTCATCCTCCAAGAGAAGCTTTCCCTGAATTGGCATTTAGTGAGATGGTTTCTTTCATTCTGAAGGTGGAAATGCCCAAAGTAAAGAGATCAGATTGTGACCAATAAGTGAAAACCAAATATATATGCACACATTTATCCTCTTTTTGTTTTTGTTTATTTCTATGAAGCACAGATGATATTCTTTTTCATTTCCTGGGTGACCAATGAGTTTATCAGGGTGTGGTGTCTGGGTGAGAGGTTTCTTACAGGAGCATGGATAACTTAAAGGCCAGCCCAGCCTGAGTGATGACTCAGGAGAGCTGCTCCCTAGAGATCTATGTGTGATTTTCACACAGTTCAATAGATCCAAGAGTCTCCTCTCTTTAGCAGTCTACTTCTTTCAGAGTTGGCATTTGAAAGAACAGATGTTTGCATGTTTGCACCACAGGGTTAAAGATGGACACCCAAGGAGAGGACAAGACACACTCACCGTGGATGTTGTCTTCTCAAGAGAGCCTTCCCTTTACAGTAGCCATATATCTGATTTTAAAGCCTTCTGGAGTTACATGCTAAGAAACCTCTTCTTTGTTAGTGAATGGGATCGTGTGTGGTTGTTGATGTGCCCTGGATAGAAGTCAGTCAGGGATGTGGTACTGTAAACAGGTTCACTGTCTTCCTTGTGAGGTTCCCAGAGCCTTG
Organism: Peromyscus eremicus; assembly: GCF_949786415.1. Lineage (NCBI taxonomy): Eukaryota > Metazoa > Chordata > Mammalia > Rodentia > Cricetidae > Peromyscus > Peromyscus eremicus. Next base: position 103,526,342 of record NC_081420.1, read on the forward strand.
TAGCATTACATCTGGCAGAGGAGTAAAGCTGAGCATGCTTAGGCCTGCAGCACAATAAAAGCTCTTTTAATACCCCCTTTAAAACATCTGTCTACAAAAGGAATGTTGCTTTGATGTAGATAATCTGCATGGACAACTTTGTGTTGGCGTTCTTGTGTTTTCTCTCAGCATATGCTAATGACACATAATAATGGGTTTCATTATGACATTTTTATACATTGGATGAGGCATTTGCTCATGTTAACTCCCCTATTACTCTCAATTGTCCCCTCCTTATTTTCTGCTTTTAACTAATCAGTCTTCTACTTTGTTGTCTTTTTAATTGTTGTTGATCATTCAATAAGTTTGGTTATATTAACTAATTGGGTGACAGTTTATTTACAGGAGTATGGGTAGTTAATTGATAGCAATATAACTAAAGGAAATGTCTCTTTCCTCCTCAGTATCCATCACCCACCTAGAGACTCTGAAGAATGGATGGAGCCTCCTGAGCTTATGTGTCTGAGCAACCCTTCATTGCCTGAACATTGTAAAGATTTTCTTGTATGAACAGATTCTTGCCAAATTGCCAGACTTCAGTTGGAGAGCCTCGTATTTCCTTTGCCTCAACAGTGCTGGATTATAGGGCATGTTTCACCAGAACCTGCTCACCCCTACCTTCTTAGGTAATCCCCGGGAGTGTGTGTTAGATACTGTCACCTTGATGTCCCTGAGGATGAGGCAGCTCCGGGTGCCATAGAAGAGGGTGGGATATAACTCTGTGCCTTCTTATAGTTGTCTGTGGTTCAGAATTCTGAACCAAGACTGTTCAGAAGAACATCCATACATGAGCATGTTAGAGCATCTCGCCTATATGGCTGGGTGATCAGTAGAGCCCAGGAAACTGCAGACAAGGGTCACAGGCTGAGGGAAGTATGGCTTCCTTAGAATGGCTCTGACTGGGGCATGGCGGGAATTTGTCAGAGTTCACAGTGGACTGTCTGGAAATAAGAGGCATCAACGTTTGCATACACACCCTGCCCTGATACTCTCTTGGCTCAGCTTCTGATAAGGGCCTGAACACAATGTTACAGGCCCAGACCACATGCTCTTTGCCCTAGAAGACAAACTGTACCTTTGTCCAGGGTCAGACACATTGGGAAGGGAACCTGGGCCTCTCATTTCAGCTCTGTGGTGTGAAGTTAGAGAGTTATAGTTCAGTTTTGGACTAGGAAAATTTCCAGAGTCTTTTTTGGGGCCCCTGGGTAATTCTCTGACCTAAGTGGTGAGTCACAGGAGCCCAATGATGTCAGGAAGATGTTGATAGTTTCATTGTTATCCAAGAGTCCTCAGCATCAGCAACCACAGTCTAACTGCAGCCACACACACAGAAGGGAAATGTCCCATCTGTCCCTCTGTTCCTGGCCATCTGTCTGGTCTTCTGACCTCCAGGCCCAGCACTCAGCAGAGCCCATCATAATATTCTTCTCCTAAGTGCTAAGTGACCTCAGGCATCACTGACCCTGTGTGTGCTACAGGACCACCCTGTGAGCTCTAGTTGAGGCATTGCCCCTCACTGCTGTCTGTCATCCCCATAAGCTCCTCCCTCCCTGATCCATTGCCTCCTGCCCTCCCAGTCTCTGACTCTGCAGGAGTTGACAGCTCTGACCCTGTTCCCATCTTCCCCTTTCAGAGTCTCACACTGAACACACAAAGGGAGAAGCAGAAGCCCACAACTAAGGCCTTCAGGAAGTCAGGAAGTTAATTCAGTGGCATGATCAGCTAGCTCAGTGGTTCTCACCCTTCCTGATGCTGTGACCTATTAAGACAGTTGTGGTGACCCCAAACAATAAAATTATTGTGTTTCTGACAACCAGAGAGCTTTCATGGAACTGACTTAGGCCCTCTGCATATATGTTATAGTTGTCTCACTTGGTCTTCACCAGTGAGAGCAGGGGATGTCTCTGTTGCCTGCTGTTGAGACCCATTCCTTCTGCTGGATTGCTTTATCCAAGCTTGGTGGAAGAGGAACAGAAATGGTGAAGGAGTGGATGGGGTGGGAGGTGGAGAAGGTGGGGGATGACTGGGAAGATGGGAGGGAGGGGAAGCTTTGGTTAGGATGTAAAACGAAGAAAATTAAAAAAAAACAAACAAAAAATCATTGTGTTGCTACTTCATGAATGTAATCTTGCTATTGTTATGAAGTGTAATGTAAATATCTGATATGTGGAATATGGGGTATGCAACCCATGTGAAGCATGTGAAGGATCATTTGACCCCCCACCCCACCCCAAAGTGGTTACTACTGACAGGTTGAGAACAGCGGAGCTAGCTCCTGGGCCTGAGTTGGTGCTGCTGTGGGATGTACTTTGTTTCTCAACAGGAAGCAGTTGTGAGCCTTGCCTGTAGGAATTTGTACCCAAAAGGTGTAGCTGGGAACTCTATGAGGCAGTGAAAGATAATGTCACAGGAGACCTGCTCTAACCAGACAGAGGTGAGAGAGTCTGTGCTTATCAGGCTCATAAAGCCACCTATCATTTTGCTTTTTTATTGCTCTCCCCTCCAGAAGGCACAGCGTGAACTCTGAAGTCATTCTGAATATCAGTCACCCTCATCCCAAACCTCACCCCAAATCATGGTAACTCCCTTGTCACAGATCCAGCATGGGTGAAGGAGTGTGGAGCAGGAAGTAGAAGGGTGCACTGGAGATTCTGGATCTCTAATCAGATGTGTGCAGAGGAATCCACAGATGGAGAAACCACAGATGGAGAAACCACAAATGGAGAAAGCACAGATGAAGAAGGACATTTGAAACTTATACCTAGGGACTTTGGCCTGCAAATGCCTACCCTATGGGCTGCTATATCTCCCTCTGGATTTTGTATGTTGTCTTTTCCTTTTCATTTGATTCTTGGAATTTTAATTTCCCTCTTTGATTTCTTCAATGACACATTCATCATTCAAAAGTGTGTTCTTTAATCTCTATGAGACTATGCGTGCTCTATAGTTTCTCTTGCTGTGGGTGTGTAGTTTTATTTCATTGTAATAAAATAGGAGAAATTATCAATGTTTCCATATTTGTCAAAATGTGTTTTGTATTCTAATATATGACCTATTTTACAGAAAGTCCCAGGGGCTGCTGAAAAGAATGTGTATTCTGTAGTGTTTGGATAGAATTTTACATAGGTAGCTGTTAAGTCCATTTGTTCTATGATATCATTTAAATCATATTTTTCTATTTTCGTGTGGTTTCCTTAATTGCCCATCTCCTATTTATCCCTCTTCCATTCTGTACCCACACTATTGTAAGCTCCCACTGAGATCAAACTTAGAAACATTTATATCCTCCTGACAAACATTTTCAGGCCCTGTTGTTTCCAACACTGGGACTCTCTGGGCTCTCACAGCCTATGATAAAGCTGAGATACTGGCTCATGAACAGGAGTTTCTCAATCCCAGGAAACCCTGCCAGGATACAGAAAGAGTACAGGGTAAAGATTCTGAAACAGCTCAGTATGAATTCCTGGGTGAGGTGGTAAGAAACCTCAGGCTTTAGGGACACCTGAGGACTGGCCTACCTTAGCTCCTCTGTCTATCCACTAAGTCTAGTACATCCAAGACCAGTACAGTAGACTTTTAACTTCAGTGGTTTGCAGTGTTCCTACTGGCATGGTACATGGTTTCACCTGTTTCCTCCAATCAGTAAAGAATTCTGTAGATTCAGCATCTCCATCCAACACTCTCTGTGTTTCAGAGAGTATTGTGTTTTCAGGCCCTACTAGGGAAAGATGTGCCAACCCCTCTCTGTCCCACACCTAAGGAATGACTGGACTATGGAAGATACCCAAGTTTAAAATGATGGAAGCAGTTTATTTATATTACCTTGACCATCTGGTGTGTCCTTTTAATCCTGGGCTGCTATGTAGCATAACTTGGGGGAAGGTTACCCCGTGAACCTTCATACAGAGGCCTTTTGTGGATGATACGGGATATGAGTTTGTTGCTGAAATCCAGCTTAAAGTCATGACAGTCAGATAGGATTCAGTGTGTTATTTCAATTTTTTTTAAATATTATTTGAGACTTGTTTTGTGTCTCAGTAAGTTTGGTCAATTTTGGAGAAAGTCATAGGATGCTGAGAAGAAGGTATATCCTTTGTGTTTGGGTGAAATGTTTGGTAACTATTTGAGAAGATCCATATTAGAGAGATCCACATTCACAAAATTAAAAATGAAAAGGGAGACATAACAACAGACACTGAGGAAATCCAGAGAATCATAAGAGCATACTTTGAAAACCTGCATTATACCAAACTGGAAAAATTAAAATAAATGGATAATTTTTTTGATTTTTGATATACCACTTACCAAAGTTAAATCAATATGAGATAAGCAATTTAAAAAAAATATAATCCCTAGTGAATTAGAAGCATTCATTAAAAGTCTTCCAACCAAAAGAAGTTCAGGGCCAGATGGTTTTAGTGTAGAATACTACCACACTTTCAAAGGAGAGTTAATGCCAATACTCCTCAAATTATTCCACAAAATAGACACAAAAGAAACATTGTCCAATTCATTTAACAAAGCCACTGTTACTCTGATACCCAAACCACAATTTTTGTCATAAACATGGATGCAAAAATACTTACAAACTGAAACCAAGAACACAGCAAAAAAATTATCCACCATGATCAAGTATGTTTTATTCTAGAGATGCAGGGATGGGTCAACATAGGCAAATTGATAAATGTAATCCACCACATAAATGAAATGACAAAGACAAAAACACATGATTATCTCATTAGATGCAGAAAAGGTCTTTAACAAAATCCAATACTCCTTCATGATAAAAATCTTGAAGAGATTAGAGACATGCCTCAGCATAATAAAGGCAATTTACTGCAAGGTCATAGCCAATACCAACCTAAACATTGAGAAATTCAAAGCAATTCCACTTAAATCAGAAATAAGACAAAGCTGTCCACTTTCTCCATATCTATTCAATGTAGTATTTGAATTCTAAGATAGTGCAATAAGACAACTGAAAGAAATCAATGGGATATAATTGGAAAGAAAGAAATCAAAGTATCTTTATTTGCAGATGATATGATAGTATGTATAAGTTACCTGAAGCATTCTACTAGGAAATTCATCTAGCTGATAAACATTTTCAGCAAAGTAGCTGGATACAAAATTAACTCATGAAAATCAGTGTCCTCCTCTACACAAAGGACAAATGGCCTGAGAAAGAAAATAGGGGAAATATCTTTCACAATTGCCTCAAATAAAATAAAATCTCTTGATGTAACTCTAAGCAAGTGAATGGTTTGTATGATAAAAACTTCAAGTCATTGAGGAAAAATTGAAGACCATATTAGAAGATGGAAGGATCTCCCATGATCATGGATCAGTAAGATTCACACAGTAAAATTGTTATAGTAAAAATAGCGTAACATGTATAATAATAGTATAACAGTTCCATCCATTTGCTTGCAAATTTCATGGTGTCATTATTTTTCTTTGCTGAGTAGTACTCCATTGTGTATATGTACCACATTTTCTTAATCCATTCTTCAGTTGAGTGGTATCTAGGTTGTTCCCAGGTTCTGGCTATTATAAATAATGCTGTTATGAACATAGTTGAGCATGTGTCCCTGTGGTATGATTGAGCATTCCATGGATATATGCCCAAGAATGGTATAGCTGGATCTTGAGGAAGATTGATTCCCAATTTTCTGAAAAAAAACAAAAACCAAAAATGCCACACTGATTTCCAAAGTGGCTGTACAAATTTGCACTCCCACCAACAGTGTAGGAGTGTTCCCCTTGCTTCACATCCTCTCCAACATAAGCTGTCTAGTATTTACCCACTCATAAGTGGATACTAGAAGTAAAACAAAGGATAACCAGACAACAACCCACAACTCCAGAGAAGCTAACTAACCTGGAAGACTGAAAGAGGGATCCATGGATCGCACTGAGAAGGGGAAATAGATGAGATCTCCATGAGCAAAATGGGGGTGAGGGGTGGGCAATGGAGGGTAGGGCATGGAGAATGAGAACATAAGGGAATGGGATGGTCGAGCTGGAACAGGGATGGAGTGGGAAAGCAATGAGAAAGATATCTTGATGGAGGGAGATATCATGGGGATATGGAGAAACTCAGTGCTAGGGAAGTTTTCAGTAATCACTAAGGATGATTCCAGCTTAGTCTACTAGAAATAGTGGAAAGGGTGTGTGAACTGAACTGGCTTACCCCAGTGATCAATCAGGTCGGTGAATATCCTGTCAGCACAGAGCTTTTCTCCAATGACTGATGGAGGCACATGCAGAGATCCACAGCCAAACACCAGGCAGAGCTCCAGGAGTCCTGCCAGAGACAGAAGATGGATTCTATTAGCAAGTGCATCAGGATCATGAGGGAGAAACCTGCAGAGATGACCAAACCAAACTAGTGGGAACTCATGAAAGTTGGATCAATGGCTGTGGAACCTGCATGGGACTGGAGTAGGCTCTCTGCAAGGCGAGACGTTGAGTAACCTTTATTTCTAGGCATGGTATCTGAAAATACTATATGGGAACCCTCTCTGTTAGGACAGGATTCAACATCTCTCATCATCTGTGCTACTGTTCTCTTCAGAACAGCTGGTAGGGTCTCTCTAGTTATGTACTTTATGACATGATCAAGGCCCATGAACTGGCAGATAGAGGAGAGTCTTACATGTAGAACGGACTAGACCTAGATTAAAATATCTCTGAGTTCCCACTACCCACCATTTGAATTTAGATTTCCAGGGGCTTAGAACTAGGTCTTACCTAGGGAGCTCCTCAGCAAAATTCATCATTGTTGATATCAATGATGCTGGGGACAGGGTGAAAATCCACAGAAGCCAACAGCTCCTGATGTTGCCTAGGTAGGAACTTCCCATCCACCAAACCAGAGATCATAGTGAAGACCTATGGGACATTAAGTGTCAGTGCTGAAGATGAATCACACAAATATTCTGATGCCCACTATTAGAATTTAGTAGAATATAGAATAGAATATCCACACTATTTCTCCATTTCCTACCTCATCTCAGGATGCTATGTTCACTCTAGATGAAACTGGACATCAAAATTAGCCTATCTTATTCCTTTTGCACACAGTATTAAAAGGACAGCAAACTGTGGAGACACATTAACTGGTTCGAGTAGTAAGGACTGGCAATTCCACATCCTGATGATCAGGTCCTCCAAGCCACACAATTTCCCCAACCTGGTTAATAGCCAGAATTTCCACTTCACTCTTGTCTCTTAGGCAGGATACCAAGGATTCTGAATCCTTGGACTCATATCCTAATAGGTTGGCCATGTTTGTAAATAGAACAGGCAGTGGTTGGCTCATTCCTCCCAGCAGGGAGTGGATTTTCCTTGACCCTAAGTAGTTGTCTTTGGCCCCCAATACCACATCCTATTGTTCATTCTGTATGAAAGGTCTTAAGTGGAATTGTTCACATTTTCTCTTGCTTTTAGGTGACAGCTGAGACAGGAACCATTCTACCTGTGTATTTGTTTTGTTTGTTTTTGTGTGTGGTGTTCATGTGTGACAATGGGTATGGAGTATCATGTTTTGCCTGTGAAGGACAGAGAACACCCTCAGGTGGCACTTGTCACCTTACCACTTGTTTGCATTTGTCTACACTGGCTTAGCTGAACTATGACCTTCCAGGGAGTCTACTGTCTCTACTTCCCATCTGTCCATAGGAGCACTGGGTTTACTGACACATATTGTTACCTCTAGACTTATGTGGGCTCTGAGGATTTGAACTTGAGACCTCACACATGCACAGCAAGTGTTTTTACCAGCTGACCCTTTTCCTCAATCTATGTGTCCTGGTTAGATTTTTATGATGTTGTTGTTGTAAACTTTACACAAGCCAGGGCCCTGTGGAAAGAGGAACTTCAACTGACAAAATGCCTCTATCAGAGTGGCCCATAGGTGAATCTGGGCATTTTCCTGATAAATGACTGATTGAGAAGGCCCAATCACACTGTGGTCAGTGCAACCCATGGGCAGGATCCTGGGATGTATAAGAAAGTAAACTGAGGAAGCCATGGGTAACAAGGCAGTAAACAATGTTTCTCCCTGGCCTCTGATTCAGTTCTGGCCCCCAGGGACCTATCTGAGTTGCCACACATTCCTCCAAGATGGACTATAAAGTGTAAGCTGAAATAAACCTTTCTCCTCCCCAAGTATCTTTTGGTCATGGTCTTTATCAAAGCAATAAGAAGCATGGAAAGCATGCACACATGTTTTTGGCAATGGTGGGAGACACTGGGTATAGCTTTGCTGTCCTATAACGTACTTGGGAAGCATAAAGCAGAGGGGCATGGATTCTAAATTTTATTCTGCTCAGAAATTAGTGGAAAGAAGCTATTTCCCATGATCCTTGTTTTCCCCATTTAACAGATTAACAGAGTACCAGAGGCAAGGACCTTAGCAGCAAAGTACGGGCTGGTATTGTTGAGGGCAGTCACTGTGTAGACCACCTCAGATGTGTCAGAGATAAGGTCAGGCAGCAGGGCCACTCTGCTCTGCATAATGGCTCCATGGAAGAGTCCTTTGGACATGGGGGACACAACAAGTGAAGACACATTTGTGTCTCCTGCTGACCCACCAAAAGTAGTGATCTGATCTAAGACGCCTCCAAAAAAGTAGGCCACATTCTGCCCGACCCAGTACAGGACAGCCACTTGGTCCAGGTAGCCCCAGTTGCCTCTGTTGGTCTCCAGTGCTGTGAAGTGGCAGAGACAGGAATCACAGGTCTGTCCATGTTCTACCTAGCTTCTATTGTTCAGCCCAGCCCCAGGATGATCTGAAGAAACTCGGGATATGTAAGTAATACTGGAGAGTGACCATTACTATTTCCTCAGTAGGTACCAGTGTGGATCCATCAGTCATGGAAGCCATTTTTATAATCTCACCACCATGCTTCCATGCTATCACTTGGAGATGTCAACCCAGATGCCAGGGGGACCATTCCCAGTCCAAGATCACCTGGTCTGCCTACTAGATTATCAACTATTTGCCTCTGTACAGGTCAACATACACATAGATCGCCTCAGGATTTCAGGATGTGGTCTACAGATAGGGTACTCTAGGCTTATAAGTGTATTTCCATTCCCACTTCCCCAACATGAAATCTCAGCATGAATTAATGGCTCTAGGTCACAAGTAATGTCATCATCACTCTCAGAACCATTAAAGTAGAGCAAATAGGAGTGTCTCCATGTGTGTCTTTCCTGGTTGCTAATTTGAAGGGACATCAGATCCCATTAGCATAACAGATAACCTGCAGCTAGAAATTTTGGTGATGTCAATATGCAGCCATTGAGCACTCTCCAGAGTAGATCTGCCAGGTTCTAGTTGGTAGAAGAATTCCTGGTTTAATCAAAGACCTAGAGTCTCTTACATCTCAGAGTCCCAGTGCTCTGAGTCACACACACAGGTTTAAGCTGCTAACTATGGCTGGGATGACCTTCTTGATCCCAATAAGATAAGACTAATAATCAGGGTCTAAACTACAGTGGAGCTCAGAAGTACTTTGTCTCTTCCAAATTCCAAAGAAAGAAACATTCTCTTCTCCAGCTGACCACAGTCTGACACTCACAGGTAAGTTAGAACTTTCATGGGTATGAACTGATGTGTAAATGTTGAGATACAGGCAGTCCTCAGACATAGAAGTGGGAGGCATGATCAGATTCATCTCCTTCATGACCACTAAATTCACCATATTGATCTATAGGCACCTGGTGAAAATGGAAGACAGTTATTCCAAGGAATGTCATGGTCACACCTAAATCTTATTTTGCACATTCTCTCAGCCACCTCCAGCTACTGCTTTCCATGATGCCTTTTAATTTCTGACCCCTCTCTAAGACCCTTCCTGTCAAGGCAATGTCCACAAGCTCTGTGGAAATGTGAATGGGGCAGGACTTTCAGGGAGGCCTCTGGTTGGAGGGTAATATCCTGAGGGCTAGTTGATGGAGAATTCTGGAAGACTCTATGAAAAGGATTCCCACTCTGTATTAACATCCATCCATTCTGCCTGTACTACTTAAATTCTGGTGTAGTGGTTAGTTTTTATTCTTTACTGACGCAATGTAGAATCAGCTGGAAAAAGTATCTTAATGAGGGTTTTCTAGATAGTGTTGGCCTGTGGCAAATTATCTTGATTATGTCCATTGAGATATGAATATCTGCCTATTGTAGGAGGCACCATTCTCTAGGAAGGGGCTTCTGGATTGTTTTAGAATGGAGAGTAAGAGAAGCATTAGCAGGCATGCCTGTGTCCTTTAGGCTCTGTTTCTCATTGGGGATGTGATGTGATCAGCTCTTTTGAACTTCTGCCCCTGTGTTTTCCCACCTATGGTTGATTATAACCTGGGATTGTGACCCATAGTAAAATCTTTCTTCACCATGTTGCTTTTGTCAGGGTACTTTATCACAGCAACAGAAAACAAACTAAGACACTCGGGTATTGGGATTCTAGCTACAGGATTCTGTGCCCAAATAGGAACTACATGGATGAATGGATAATACCACATGGGAGAGAGACATTCTGTGTCTCACTCCCAGACTCTCAAGGTACCTCCTTCTTCCACATAGTCTCCAGATGAAAGCATGTGTACTTGTTCCTTAGTCAATGACACATGGACAATGGATGGTCACAGTGACTGTGAAGAATGGCCTTAGTCTCTCTCCTCACTGCAGTACCTGCAGCTAAATCCCTACAGGTGCCAAGCTCTGACCCAGGAGCCTGGCACAGTTGTTCTTCTCTAATCCTTAGCACATTCATAGGAAACATGCCTGGGAGACTGCCCTCAGCACAGATGGTAAGCTGATATAGAGCTGAGATGGAGGAGACACTGCAGTGTGGCCTAGAGCTCAGGCCGGAAGTCCCCTGGGCCCCAGAACTTACATGGCTGGCTGGGAGGTTCCATCTCTCACACCACTCCATGGCTCAGGGGCCTCAGGGGGAGCAAAGCGCAGTGGTCCTACAGGTGGCTTGGCAAAAGAAATTCCCAGGAGGGTATAGACACCAACTTCACTGTCTTTCACATGGACAAGGCTTCCTCTCACCTGCCCTGTGTGTGTGTTCCTGATGGGGTTGGATGAGTCCTGGCCTGTAAGTGGAGAGATGCTATCAGTTGGGACACTTTGGAATTCCTACCTCATTGTCACTGTGGTACATCGGGATGTTAACCTGGATCCTCTCAGTTCAGCTGTGGGATGTGGAGATTACGCCTTCTGGATTTCCTAGGGCCAGAAACCTTGACTACTTGCCCTCTTGAAAATTGACAAGATACTTCTCTAGTCAACAATGTAATGGGCCCAGAGCCACTTGGCATTATAAAGGATTTATTGTCATTATCCCAGGTCAGTAGGAGCTCCAGCCACAACCACAGACAGAGGCCAGTGGCGGGACATGTCCCTCTTGCTTTTCTGTCCCTGCTGGCTCCTCAGTATATGGTAACCTTCCACATCTCTGACCCTCCATATACCACAGGACCTATCCTGTGGCCTTTTGTGTGGGCATTAGGGGAGTCAACAATTCTACACTTTCATCTGTCATCTCCACTAGCTCCTCCCTCCCTGGTATCCTACCTCTCACACGCTCAGCCTGTGACTCTGCAGAACAGGGGCAGCTCTGACTCTGATCCCCTATGCTCACTTACACATACTCACCATGCATGTGGAGGAGGAGAAGCAGGATCCCACAGGCCACAGCATACAGCCAGCCATGAAGTCTATCAAGAGACATGCTTGTATCCCAGGCCTAAATCTGTGCTGCTACAAGATGACAGTCTCACAACAACAGGAAACAGAGCACATAGGCCTTGCCCAGGCAGGAATTTGTACCTTTTGGGGTGTAGGTGTGGAAATTTGGTTTGAGGTTGGGAGAAAGTTCTTATTGCAGGAAAATTGATAAGGCAGAAGCCACAGACAGCCAATAGCCAGCAGGCTGGACAAAGCCACCTCTTCAGTTTCTGCTCCATCCCTGGCCTCTGGGATAAACACAGCATGGCTTCTGGAGTCCTTCTGGAATGCCAGGATCCTTGTCCTTGAACATGGAGTCACTATGATCCCTGACCCTTTTTCTCTCTAACCTAACGTGGGTGTGGGAGTGAAGATGAGGGAGCAGAAAGCTGTAACAGGAGGAGCCACAGGGCTTCTGTGAGTAGGTACACACTCAAGATGCCACAGATGGAGAGAAGTGCAAGGCCAGGAGCTCTGAGAGTGACCTTCATCCTCAAGACTCCTCTGTGCTGTCAAGACTCATAGAGCAGTGAGTCCACCCTCGGGGTACCTTGTCCCTTATGGTGATCATGGGATCTGCAGGTGCCCTCCATAATAGTTCATGGCAGTTTCATTGAAAGACTGAAATTCTGGCTCTTCTGCCTCTGCCTCCACAATGTGGCTACTCACATTGCCAGCTCCTGCTGAGATTAACTTCACAGTCATTTATCTATTTGACAAACATTCTAACTTTCCCCTACATTTACTCATGTATTGTGTGCATGTATTTATGTATGCATTTGTGCACTTAAGTTCTATCAAGTACATGTGGAGGTTAGAAGCAAATTTGTGATAGTCAGTTCTCTCTTTCTATCATATGGGTCTCAGGGACAAAACTTAGATTGTCAAGGTTGGCAGCAGACTCCCTAACTGGCTAAGCCACTTGCCAGCCTCCACCTGACATACGATGGGGCTCTGAAGCATACAAGTCCAGAAGTAGGAGTTTCAGGATCACAAAAATCCTAGTAAGCTACATCAAAGAATATACAGCCTGGAGTTCACACTTAGCCACACCTGACTGCCTGGGAATTGGTGTGGGAATCAACATTGGATAGCCTTTAGTGCTAACTGAGATTGGCCTTGGCTCTATGTTTCCAGCCCTAGTTTAGGGACCCACAGCCCAGCACTGAGGATTCCTCACACTATGGTTTCTCCTGCTTCCCCCTCGATACAGTGTCATACCTCCTACGCATGCTTGTCAAATCTGTGGTCCCTGCCCATCCTGGTGGATATTCCACTTTTAGTATTCTGACCCGAGGAACTTCCGGACTGTGGGGGCTGAAAGGTTTCCCGCTGTGATGATTGATTGATAAATAAAACACTGATTGGCCAGTAGCCAGGCAGGAAGTATAGGCGGGACAAAGAGAGAAGAGAAGTCTGGGAAGTGGAAGGCTGAGATGGGGAGATGCCAGCATGCTGTCCAGGAGCAGCATGTAAAGGCAGCAGGTAAAGCCACAGAACACATGGTGACATATAGATTAACAGAAATGGGCTGAGTTTAAGTGTAAGAGCTAGACAGTGGTAGTCCTGAGCTAATGGCTGAGCAGTTTAATTAATATGAGCTTCTTAGTGATTATTTTATAAGAGGTTGTGGCATCTGTGGGCTGGGCAGGACTGGAGAAAACTCCAGCTACAGTTTCCAACTCCTCCAATCTCTGGGTCACGGAACAATTTATTTGTGTTTCATGGACATTCTGGTGCTTCTTGCTAATTCCAGACTGTTTTCATAGCTCAGCTGGAGGAAAGTCCCTACGTGTTCTGTCTTTCTGTGCATCATCATTCAGAGGCCAAAGACATGGTAAAAATGTGGGCTGGAGAAGATGATCAAGTTCTTTTTTTTTCAAATGGAAAATAGATGCTTCTCTCATACAATACATTCTAAGCATGATTTCCCCTCCCTCAACTCCTCCTAGATCCCTCCTACTCCCCCTCCGCACTAGATCCACTCTCTCTCAGTTACCTCTTCAGATAAGAGCAGGCATCCAAGTCAGGACTGCCAAGCCATTTCTTTTCTGTAGAGGGAGGCAGGGAGACAGTCTCACCAACAGACAGATAGACAGACAGACAAAACAGACAGACAGACAGACAGACAGACATTGACACAGAGATCTAAATGCAAGAGGCTCCAAGCTCATGGAAACACCTTCAATGAGACACCACTGCACACCCATTTCATATATTAATTGTTGGCAAAGATATGGAGCAATTGACACCCTTGTACGTGACTGGAGGAGATACTAAAGAGTGTAGTCATTTTGAAAGACAGGTTTGCCATTTCTTTAAAAGTTAAATGCACACTTGATTGAGCAATTCTGCTTTCAGGGCTTTAGCAAAAGGAAATGAAAGAACCGATCTCACACACACACACACACACACACACACGCACACACACACACACACACACAAAACAAAAACAAAACAAAAACAAAAACAAAAACAAAAACAAAAAACAACCCCCCCCCAAAAAAAAAACCCAAAAAACCATGTTCCAAAAAGCTGATGAGAACTTTGGTGGCACAACTCACCACTTAGCCCAAGAGATTTTATGATTGTTGTTTGGCTAAGGAGACTGAATGACAAAGTTTGAGTTCTCATAACTTAGCTAAAGAGATCATATGACTGTTGTTTAGCTAAAGAAACTGTGTGACAAGGTTTCAGTTTCTGGTTGGGTGGACACAGCCCCACTTCCTCCTTTAGTTTTATTACTTAAAAAATAAAATCATTTGTATAGTCGTTTTTGGATTCACTGACTTCTTCCCTTTTGCCCTCAAAATACTGATGCTCTGAGATGGTCTGGGAAAGGAAATACGATGAATAAAATTATTGAAAAAGTAATATAAAACCTATAAATTTAAAAGTGTTAATATTGATGAAATGGCTGAATAGGGTGTTCTAACTGGACCCCAGAGATGGAGATGAAGACCAAGATTGTGAAAGTATAAAAAAGAAAACCCACAAATGATTTTGGAAAGATTTTCTGCTTATTTTGTAGTGAAAATATTAATGCTTTTGTAGATATAAAATGCAAATTTGAAAACTAAGAATCAAGAAAAAGGATGTGATTTCACATTATAAGTTAATCATTAGAAGATTATAAAAATAAGAAAGATAGGAATGTTACAGATATATATAGATATATAAATTAGGATATATATAAAGGTTTAAAATAGATTATAGCATAATTTGATAAGAATTTTTGTTTTGCTTATTATAAGTTAACCTTTTAGATTCTAGTTGTCTGGCAATGGTGACCATGAGGAAATAGTTTTTTATTAAGATGTTTTTTATTCATTTTACATACTAACCACAGATACCTCTCTTCTCTCCTCTTGACCCTCCAGCCTCCCTACTTTCAACCACCCCTCATTCCCTTCTACAAGAAGGTAAGGCCTCCCATGGGGAGTCAGCAGAGCCTGGTATATTCAGTAGAGGCAGGTCCCAGCCCTTCCCCCTGTCTCAAGGCTGTGCAAGGTGTCCCGCCATAGGTAGTGGGCTCCAAAAAGCCATCTCCTGAACCAGGGATGGATTTTGATCCTACTGCTTGGGGGCCTCTTAAGCAGATCAAGCTACACAACTGTCTTGCTTATGCAAAGGGCCTAGTCCAGTCCTGTGGAAGTCACACAGGTGTTCGTCTAAATTTTATGAGTTCCTACTAGTTTGGTTTGGTTGTCTCTGTAGGTTTCCCCATCATGATCTTGATGCCCCTTGCTCATAGAATCCCTCTTCTCTGTCTTCGACTGGACTCCTGGAGCTAGGCCTGGTGTTTGGCTGTGGATCTCTCTCTGCATTTGCTTCCATCAGTTACAGGAGAAAGGCTCTATGATGACAGTTAGGGTATTCACTGATCTGATTACTAGGGTAAGCCAGTTCAGGCACCCTCTCCACTATTGCTAGTAGTCTAAGCTGGGGTCATCCTTATGGATTCCTTGGAACTTCCCTAGCACCCAGTTTCTCCCTATCCCCATGATGTCTCCCTCTATCATGGTATCTCTTTCATTGCTCTCCCACTTCATCCATGTTCCAGCTTGACCCTACCATTCCCTTATGTTTGACCATGAGGAAACATTAAAGACCTCTCCTCCCTTGCCTAGATAAACTTTGTCTACCTCCTCCAGGAACTTTGATCATTGAATTTTATGATTATGACTTTCTAAGGATCTTTTGATCCTTTCATGTTAGGAAAATAGTCACTTAATAGTTATATTTTGAAATGCAAATATAGACTGATGTAATCATTGTTGTAAGTTATAAAAATAAACTCTGTGGCCCTGGGAAGAGAGAGATACATATACAGAAGAGAGAGACACACATATATTCTCTCCTATATACTGCCTCCCGAGCATAGTAACAAATAAGATATTCCTAGAGTCTCAGAAAAAGATTCAAACTGATGTCTGGTGCAACTTCTTTATATTGCCTGCTATGTCCACCCATCTCGTGTCCTGATCTCTGTTGGAGCTGGTCCCAGCAGAACTTCTTTAATAGCAGCAACAACAACAACAAAACAGTGGAAACCACTTAGAAGCGCATCAGCCGGGAGTAAAACATGTGTTCATATGACACTGTCAGTCAAAGGACAGCGCCACACGAATCTCAAAGACATTACATAAGGAATGGAAAGAGTCACCAATCATTCCTTTTCCATGATAGAATAGCCAGGGCCTTCATCTTTAAAATCATATGCTATTTCCAAACTATTCCATCAGAAAGCAGTCAATATTTGCTATGACCAGTGATCAGAAAAAGAGTAACATAAAATAACACAGGGAACTCTTTCCAGTGACAGAAACTCTCTCATACTTGATGTCAAGGTGGTTGAATAGCTCAGATTCTGTGAGAATTAACCAAGCAATGCACACACCATTCAATAATAAATAAAGCTTTTCAACAACAAGACCACTACTCAAAGTCTAAAAACCTCTTTGTCAGGGTCCAGAGCACTTGCAGAAATGCCGGGGAAACTTTGAAGGGGAAACATCAGTAGCCCTCTTGAGAGTCAGCCCCTTTCTGAAGGCATCTGCTGATCTATAGGTGAACTCAGAAGCTGACCAGCAGTTTAGAGCTGATCTGAGATTGAACTCACGTGAAAATAGGGCTGGAACAATAAATGTAAATGTATATGTCCTGGACTCAGCAAACAGGATATAGGGAGTGAAAAAAATTATGTCTCTGTAGATACCCTGCATCCTATCAACCATTAGTAATTTCACGCTTATAGTTCAGCCAGTAACTTCAAAGAACTACCTCACCCCTCACCCCCTCATCCAGTCCTGAGATATGTAACCCACTGCTTGTAAACTTTTCCTATGTAAACCCCTTGTAATGAGTGCTCAGAGCTTCCTCCCTCCCTCATGGTAACAAGGTGTCAGTTAAGGTCCCTGCCCAGGCTAGGTTTGAATAAAGAAACCTTTCGTTCTTGCATCGGAAATTGGCTCCTTGGTGGTCTTGTTGAGGGGGAGCTCCCAGCTCAGGCATAACAACCTCACAGAGGTATGTGCAGCAGAAACTTAATAATGCCTTCAGGCTCTTCTGGAAATCCCAGGCATTAGCCCTCCTGCACTCAAAGGAAGGGCTTTTCTCTTTGCCCAGCTCCTGAGCACAGCTGAAGCTCATCCTCAACTCTGTTTCTTAGTGTTGAAGATTGGCATTGCAAGAATCATCATTTTGGTGATGTCTTATTTTTGGCCTTCAAGTTCATAGAAGAAACCTCTAAATACTTGTACCCTGGGATGACATAGGTTAGTTATATGGAGGAGGTAGGGGAGGATCAAGGTCTAAAGAAGGAAGGACAGAGCCTCCCTTTCAATTCTTCTCTCATACTTTACATCCTGACCTCAGTTTCCCTCCCTCCACTCCTCCTATGAGCACCTCCCCCCATATGCCCCAGATCTACTCCTCCTCCATTTCCCTTCATAAAAGAGCAGACCTCCCAGGGATATCAAGCTAATAGGGCATAACAAGTTCCAATAATACTAGGCACAAACCCTTAGATCAAGACTGGGTGAGGCAACCTAGTAGGAGGAAAGGGTCCCAAGAACAAGTCAGAGAGTCAGAGACCCTCCTCACTTCCACTATTAGGAGTACCACAAGAAGACCAAGCTATAAAACCATAATTTATAGGCAGAGGATCTAGCTCAGACCCATGTAGCCTCTACGATTGTTGCTGCAGTCTCTGTGAGCCCCTATAAGCCCTGCCTAGTTGATTCTGTGGGCCATGTTCTTGTGGTGTCCTTGACCCCTCTGGCTCCTATAATTCTTCCTCCCCTTCTTCTGCAGTGATCCCTGAGTTCTGCCTAATGTTTGGCTGTGAGTCTCTGCAATTGTTCCCATCAGTCTCTTGTTGAAGCCTCTCTGATGATTGGGCTAGGCACTGATCTAAGTGTATAATGGAATATCATTAGGAATCATTTAATTCACTTTTTTTCCAGTTGTATTTGCTTCTATCCTAGCTCTCCGGGCTATCCAACCTCCCATTCCTGGCCAACCAGGCAGTGTCAGGTTTGGGCTCCCTCTTGTGGCGTGGGCCTCAGGTTGGATCAGGTATTGCTTGGCCATTTCCACAGGTTATGCACCAACATTATCCCACCATGTGCGGCAGAACAAATTGTAGGTCCATATGGTGGTTCCTTAGAAAACTGGGAATCGATGTATCCAGCTATACTATTCTTGGGCATATACCTGAGGGACCCCCCATCCTACCACAAGGACACTTGCTCAAATATGTTCATAGAGGCTTTATTCATAATATCCAGAGATTGGAAACAACCTAGGTGTCTCTCAACTGAAGAATGGATAAAGAAAATGTGGAACATTTAACAATGGAGTATGACTCAGCTGTTAGAGAGAAATAACATGATATTTGCAGGCAAAAGGATAGAACTAGAAATAATTATCCTGAGTAAGGTAATCCAGAAGGAGAAAGACAAACATGGTATGCACTCACTAATAAGTGGATATTAGCTGTTAAGTAAAGGATAACCATGCTATAGTCCACAGACCCAGAGTAACTAAGTAACAAGGAGGGCTCAAGGGGGATGCATGGATCTCCCTGGGAAAGGGAAATAGAAAAGATTTTGCTGGTGGACTGGGAGTGTGTGGGATTGGAAACAGAAAGGATCAGAGATGGCTGGGAGGGACAGAAGGAGAGGGTACTGGGAGAGATGCCTGGAATTTGGGGGCATTGGGAAGCAATGTGGGAACCTATTGCAGTGGAAACTCCCCGGAATCTATGAGTGTGACCCTAGTGAAGACTCCTGGTAATGGAGGATATGGAACCTGAACTGGTCATTTTCTGTAACCAGATAATGCTTCCAGTGGTGGAACAGAGACAGAGCCCTTTAATAACAGAGAGAAATGCTTTAAGGAAACACAGTGACAGACTGAGCACATTTTTTTCACCTTTGTATGATGGCATAAAGAGTAAGTAAAAGTTTTTAATAGAGGACCCAGAAAAAGTTTAGGGACAAAAATAAATTCAGAATAATTAATATTAATTATTATATTATTTAATTAGATAATTAAATATATAATTAATTATAATAAATTAATAATGTGGGAGATGAAGGAGAATGATTGTGTCACAAGGAACCAAAGTGTTCAGGGGGATTTGTGAAAGTTAGAAATAGCCTTCCTTACATGGACAGGTACTTGGGGAGACTGGGATAGAATGCTCTACTCCTGGACATTTCTGGACCTTCTGATGCTCCCATCTGACTTCCAGGATACACCTCACAGTCAAACATATTCATAGATGTCAGGAAAATGTAGACATGAACCTCACAGTATCTCCAGGCCCTGGGGTGGGGGAGAAATTTCAACAGACTCCAACACACACCAACACACACACACACACACACACACACACACACACACACACACACACACTGTCTCAGGCTAGAGGACCTAATGGACAGGTCCAGATCTCCTTAAAAATATGTCACTCACTACTTGTGAAATAAATAGCTGAGTGGGTGGACTGTCTCAGTATAATGATATTAAGAACTGGTGGTTATTTCATAGGAACAACTGATATACATTCTATACTGTTAGAATGACTCCTGCACAAAGGACCCCACTTAACAGAGATGGTCTCTGCTCCATTGTCTTGAAATGGGTTCTGGTTGCCTGGCACTGATACATCATTGACCAAGAAGAGGTCTTGACTCTGAAGAGACCTTTGGTTCTGAAATGGATGGCTTACCAGAACACAATCAGGTTACCATCGGGTCTGGGAGAGGGGAGATAAAAAGAAGAGTGGCTTCCTGTGTGGCAGGGGAACCTGCAGGGAGAGTCTTCTTGCCCAAAGCACCAAGATAAAGGGTATTTGTACCCCTTTAATAGGTTTCTCTGCCTACACAGTAAACCGGACCAAGCCGAATTCACAGTAAAAGACCAAGTTTATTGGGCAAAGCACTCCCCGGTGACCTTTCCAGCCCCCAGAGGTGAGGCAGGGGAAGGGAGCTGGAGAAATGACATGACCACACTGAAGGAGGGGGCCCAAATACCCTGCGGGCACCCGGTGGGGTGATGACGAATCCTACACAAGCTGGGCCCATGTCCCACCATGGTAGGCAGGGTCCAGAGCAGCTCTCAGCCCTAGGGGAAGAGCAGCTGCCATCACCACAGAGAATGCAGAACTGGGTACTCTGGCGATTCTGTAAGAGGTGCGGTCTGGAGAGAGAACTAGAGCTGAGCCTGAGATTACAGCCAAACACTCTTCAGCAGCCAAGCCCACAACCATTCCTCACACAGGGCACTAGAGCTCTTTGTGCGTGTTCTCAGATCTCTTTAGCTCCTGGATCTTCTGGGGCAGAGTCTTGGTCCAGAACTGCAGTCTTTTGGCCTTCAGGGCTCGGCCCACAGCAGGCTTGATGTTCAACTGCAGGTACTGCTCATCATGGTCCAACATGGGCCAGTAGGGTAGACCCTCACTGTTGGGGTTCCTGTGGATATGCCAGCCAGTGGAGAAGGGTGAGGTCACTCTGATCCAAAGACTAACCCCCTGATTTGGGTCATGGCAGTGGTACAATTAGGCTGGTGTTTAAAGGGGCTGGTGGAATAAGTGTCCTGATATAGGGATACAAGTGTCACCCACTAGTTTCTGCTTCATGTGGGGGAAGACTACTTGACCTGTTTTATGTCTACATCTAAGAGGCAAAATCTAAAGAACTGTACATGATGGCTCATGAGCCTGTTCACTGTGAGATGACCAGTAACTGACACCTAAAAAGCATGCTATCCAGTAGAGAAGAAACTATAATATGATGGAAGATCCGTGAATGCTAAAGAGACAACCACCCCAAAAGGAGACCTGTAGGGACCCACATATCCCTATAACCCATATAGAGAAGGTTGAGAGAGAGGTGTGTTCTCACCCATATCTTGCAAAGTTGGCCCAGTACTTCATCATCCTCCTGTTCAGTAGCTCTTCCTCCTCAGTGAGGAAAACTGGAGTCATGAGAAAAATAAATATTGAAGTCCATGACACCACACACAACTGCTTCAAACTCACAGTCCCAACTATTGTCAGACCTGAAACTATCAGCTTTGTTACCTCCCTGCTGTGGGATGGTTTGTATGTCAAATGTGTTGCTGATTGGTCAATAAATAAATCACTGATTGGCCAGTGGCCAGGCAGAAAGTATAGGCGGGACTAACAGAGAGGAGAATTGAGAGAACAGGAAGCTGGGTGAGGGAGACACTGCCAGCCGCCACCATGACAAGCTGCATGTGAAGATCCTGGTAAGCCATGAGCCATGTGGCAAGGTATAGATTTATGGAAATGGATTAATTTAAGCTATAAGAACAGTTAGCAAAAAGCCTGCCACAGCCATACAGTTTGTAACCAATATCTGTCTGTGTGCTTACTTGGTTGGATCTGAGCAGCTGTGGGACTGGCGGGTGACAAAGATTTGTCCTGACTGTGGGCCAGGCAGGAAAACTCTAGCTACACCTCCCTTCTTCACTATACAATACCTAACATCCACGCATGCCTCTAATTGAATTCGAGCCCCAATGTGCTGTCATCTCCATCACAGGCTAGACTGGGACAGGTCCAGGTTCTAATCTTGGTCTGATTTTTTTTTAGGCTATGATATGGCACACATTTGATTCTATCATCTCCCAGAACCTAGTTTTTCTCAAATAGACTAAGAGCTCAGGAGTCCCTGAGGTGTCATCTGAGACCTCCATCTGCTCAAGGAGAATAAGAAAAACTCATGTTTCATGCCAAAGAAGAAGGACCCAAAGACAAAAGGAACCTCATCAGCATGATCAGCCTTCACGTGGGGTGGCCTGAGACTCTTGAGGAAGCTGGGCTGATGTTGGAACTCATAGAAGTAGACGGTGTTGTGGGAACCTGGAGGTGGGGACAATGAGTGACTTATTGACCCCACACCTGGAGTTTTTCTGATACATATTCGGTGACAAAGTACTTTGATCTAAAGTTACCTGGAATCATAAATGTTAAAGGGGAGAGGAAGTTCCAAGCTGGAGCACTAGCTGTGGAAAAGCCCATGGCAAAACAGTGCTCATGGCCTTCCCAGCTGAATGGTTATGTCAAGTCAATAGATTACCCACAACTCATTTTCTCTTCTATACTTAGATGACATTCTCTTTAACTAGACGTGAGACCTGGATACCACACTGCTCTACAGTGCTTACCAGTGACCTATATCTCTGAGTCGCTCCCCTAAGTCTTGTTACAGACATACTCACGCTGAAAATGAGCTACTTGGAGTGCAGGGATCACAAACATGAAGTCTCCCATCATCTCTGTAAACTGTATTTGGAGGGCTTGGGGATCCTCAGTGTCCCCCATGTACTCTTCCATTAGCAGGTCACCACACTCAGGAGGCAGCATCTACACCAAGGAGATCAGGAAGAATGAGGCTAGTCATGTTGTTGGTTACATAGGCAACAGCCTTTGGTATGAGGAGAATGGGGCCTGTGATCAAATAGGGTATAGGCAAAAAGATTCATTGTCTGAGGTCACCCCACACCGAATCACACATATATACTGACCTTCATTAATAGGGTTGCTGTCTGAGAATGAGATATAAGGGACCTCTCTATTTGGATAGGACCAGAGGTATCTCACTATTTGTGCTGCTGTATTCTTCAGAACATCCTGCAGGTTCTCTCTTGTTATTTCCTTTATTGTCTGAGCAGAGCCCATGACCTGGGGGGCAGAAGTGTGGGATCTGATGGACTTGGATTAGAGATGTATTGAGTTCCCACTGCTTAACATATGAGTCTCCAGACTCCCAGAGGGTTGTAATTGAGCCTCTCCATGGGGATGGTCCAACCATACTCATCATTGTTGACACCAATGATGCTGGGGACAGGGTGAAAACCACAGATGCTAACAACTCTTTGGGATGCCTCAGAAAGAACACCCCATCCACAACAGCAGGGATGATCTTGAAAACCTGAGGGGTATAAAAAGTTAATGCTGAAGGTCAATAAAATACATAGGCTGATACACTGAGTTACTACCATCATTTTCTTATTTCTTGCTAGCCTCCGGGTGCTCAGCTCACTCTGGAAGAGAATCTACACTTGGATTAGCCTATCTTGGTGTTTATAGTATACACAGAGTTAAAGGACACAAAGTCTGACTAGATCTTCCAGGACACACAATTCTACCTACCTTATTAATGATCAGAATCTCTGCTTCACTCTTGCCTCTCAGACAGTGCACAAAAGCCTCTGAGTCCATGGCCTCACATCCAGACAGGTTGGCCACCGTCTGTAAAGGGAACAAGTGCGGAGAAGAATTTTTTCAATTCCCACTTGATACTGTTGGCCTGATTACCACACTAGTGTGTGTGTGTGTGTGTGTGTGTGTGTGTGTGTGTGTGTGTGTGTGTGTTGTGTGTGGATTGGAATAAATATAAATTGTTCCCTTTGTCCTATTCCTCAAAGAAGACAGCCAGCAAGCAATATCCTTTCAACTTGCATACTTGTTTTTATTGTTGTTTTTTGCTTAGAGTAGTTTTGTTTACTTCACCCATCTATCTGTGTTTCGTGTATGAGAGAAGGACTAAATGTGCCAATGTTTGTATGTGAATGTAAGAGGACAAAGTCTCCTTTCTTCACAGATATCCCCTTATTTGAGACAGGCGGTCTTCTTGTTTTAATGCTCCTACACTAGCTAAGCTGCTCCGTGAACATCTAGGGATTCCCGTGTTTCTGCCTCCCACATGACTACAGGAACATTGGAATTACAGATACATGCTACTATCTCCAGGCTTTTGTGGTTTTGGGGGATTAAACTTAGCTCCACAGGCTTGCACTCCAAGCACTTTTAAAAACCCACAGAGCCATCTCCCAAAGCAGATGTATTTTTTTTTTTTTTTTTTGGTCAGTGATGGAAGCTGTTAGGAGCAATTTGCTGGTGAGATAGCCTGGCCATCCAGTATGAAGTAGAGGCAAGAAGAGGCTAACCCCTCAACCCCTGTGTTTCTCAAAATTAATGGAAAGAAACTGTTTTCCTGACTATTGTTTTCCCCACTGAACAGAAGACCAGAGTACCAGACCATGAAGGCTGAGGGAGAAGACTAGGACTATTACGGTTGAGGGCACTTACAGAGTAGACCATCTCATGGGTGTCAGAGATAAGGTCAGGCAGCAGGGCCACTCCACTCTCCATGATGGCTCTGTGGAAGAGTCCTTTGGACAATGGGGACAAAACATGTGAAGACACACTTGTGCCACCTGCTGACTCGCCAAAAATAGTGACCTGGTCAGGGTTGCCTCCAAAGTGGGCGATATTCTGCTGGACCCAGCGTAGGGCTGCCACTTGGTCCAGGTAGCCCCAGTTGCCTCTGGCATGTTGGTCTCCAGTGCTGTGAAGTGAAAGAGACATTGTTCAAAGGGCTGTTCTAGGTTCTGAGCTGAATCTGCTCAGCCGAGTCCTAGACTCACCTGAAAAAGCCCAGGACACCCAGGCGATACTGTATATTGACCACCACCACATCTTCAATGGCTGCCAATATGGATCCATCAGTCAGAGAAGCCATTCCTCCAATTAGAGCACCACCATGGATCCACACCATCACCTGGAAAAGTCAAGAGCCAGGAAGCTCCTATCTAGCCCAAACTCTGCAAGACTATTTACTAGAGTAGCAGACAACTGATGTGCCTCTATGCAGCTCCACAAATACATAGAAATCCTCAGCACTTCAGGGCCTTGGTCATGGCTAGGAACTTCTAGTAGCCCTATCAGGATGTTTCTAGTCCCCATCCCTACCATGCATCTTAGTTTGAATTAATGGCTTTGTGTAGAGAGTAATATCATAATTATTCAGACTCTTTATAGTGGAAGAAAGAGGGGCTGTCTCCATGGATTCCTCTCCAGATTAAAAAAGGAAAGGATCACCAATCTCATGGGCACAACAGCTAATCCAAAAGTGGAAACTAATAACCTCAATGTTGAGGCTTGAGCACCTAAGTAGTTCTGCATGGCTCAGGATGTAGAATGAGTCCTGGTTTTATCAAAGAACTAAAGCCTTCAGTCACTCAATACTCTAATGCTCTGTGTCCCATTCCCATGTTTCAGCTGCATAGTGTCGCTGAGAAGGCCTTTTTTTGACACAAACAGGAGAAGAGTTTTCAAAAAAGTCCACACTGCAATGGAGCTCAGGTTGTTTTTACCCCTTCTAATCATCTTGAAAACCACACCCTGTCTCCAAGCTGATCATTGTCACATACTCACAGGCAGTTTAGAGCCCTCATGGGCATGAGCTGGTGTGTAGATGTTAAGATGCAGACAATCCTCAGACATGGAGATAGGAGGCAGGGTCAGTTTCATATCCTTCAGGCCCTCTGCAATCATCATTTCAAGGTTTTGCAGACACCTGATAGAAATAGCAGACAGATACTCCAAGAGATGTGTAGTGGCCAAAATCAAATGTGAGTCTGGATTTTTTCTAAGCTACCTTTAAATGTTGTTCTTCATGATGCCCTGTTAACACATATTCCCTCTCTAAAATCCCTTCCCACCAAGGTAAAGGCCACAGGCTCCATGAAAGTTGGGGTAGAGCCAGATTTCTAGGGAGGACTCCAGTTGGCTAGGGCCTAGATGTTGTTTTTTTCTGAGCCTGGAATACAGAGAGTTCTAGGTGTCTCTATGCAAATTATTGGCTGTATGTGGTGATATTCATTGAATTTTATAAGTATAGAAAACTGAAGTAAGCATAGCAGGAATACAATCTTTTTCTACTCTCTGTTCCTGGCTGTAGATGCGATGTGATCAGCTCTTCTAATTCTCTTTCACTGTGAAATCCCCCACATGATGGATTGCAATCTGCAGCCTAAAATAGTAGCTTTCTCCCTTAAGTGGCTTTTGTCAGTATTTTGTTACAGCAACAAAAAACAAACTAAGATTGCAATATTAGAGTGTTGTATCCACAGGTAGTAGAGGAATTGGTGGATACTACTGCCCTAATAACACAGACTCTCAGGGAATTTCTTTTTCCTACACTGTCTTCAAGGGGAATTAGTTACATATCCTTGCTCCTTGGTCAATGGTGCCTGGCCCTATAGGGTGTCACATTGACTGTGATACTGCGGTTAGCAAATATCCATCATGCTGCACTCTTCAGGATCTGAAGTGTATTCTACTGAATTCAGGGGCACTCTTTGCTTAATAGGCCACATAACTCATGCCTAGAGATCACTCCCATTGTGGCAGAGAACACTGGGATTAATTTGAATCTGTGAACAATTGTAGTGGGTAGCCATTCCAGCTTTGTTCTGGAAGTTCCAACCCCCATTAAGACTTCGGCAACTGTCACGCCTACAAGGTGGGGCCAAGGGAGGCGCCTGGGGACCCGAGATCTGGATCGGCGAACACTCTCTTGGTTCCAGGACCCTGGATGGTGGAGGTGGACAAAGCAGAGCTCCAGAGAACACCGCTGGACTGTGATACACCTTCCCCAGACCCTGCGACCTACCTATCCCTTAATTTGTAAGTTACGCCATTAAATAAATCTCCTTTTAACTACGTGGAGTGGCCTAAATAATTTCACCAATATCTGGCGCTCATGTGGGGCAAATTCCAAAAGCCTGGGTGGCTCCTGCCCTCAGCCCCCTCCCCGGCTAGCGGGCACCTAAACCCGCCTGCAAAGTTCCATATAACCAGGGAACACCTACACGGTTCCATTCCCGAAAAAGGGAGCAGCTAGTCCGGTCTCAGCTCCCTAGCTTAGCCCCGAGACCAGCGAAAGAGGCACTCCCCAGCTTCCTGAGTGCACGCACGCCAGCTGCGGCTCGGCTCTGCCATCTTGACTCCAGCAAGCTGCAGTCAGCCAAGATCACCAGCAGGCCCTGCTTTGGAGCTGTACCATCGCCACCTGCTGGCTGAAAAGTGCTACTACACCCCCCAAAACCACAAAAGGTAAGTAAAAGTACCTGATAATTTTACACCTTAAAATTGACTAACAAATTTTGAGTAATTCTTGTAATATGGCTGACAACATTACTTCACAAGAATTTGAAAACCTTTTTGCCTGTATGATGAATGACATCTTCCTGGAAATATACGACCTTCCTAAGGCATATCTGGCCTGTACCATTTTGGCATTCATCGTAATAATTCACACAGTGTTCAAACACTGGTTTAAAAACAAGAACAAAGATGAGTCATTATTGGGACTGATACAGGCTTTAAGCGAGAGCAATGAAGGCTTACAGAAAAAGATTCTCTCTCTGGAGTCTGCTAACCAGGATTTACAGGCTTTCAAAACTAACAATGAAGGCTTACAGAAAAAGATTCTATCTCTGGAATCTGCTTTAATGGATAGCAATGAGACCTTAGAGAAAAAGATTCTTTCTCTGGAATCTGCTAATCAGGATTTACAAGACAGGCTCGTACCAAAAATTGATCTTATTGATAATAAATGTGAATATTTAATGGACAGAACACTAACTCTCCAGACACTATATAAGGAAGAAAGATTATCATTAATTGATAAGATAAGGTCCATGGAATCATGTGTTTCTGAGGAACATAAAAACTTCTATGATTCCATGAGAAATCTGGAGTCCCTTGCCAGAGAGGAGGTTCACTCCCTAGAACAGACCCTAGGTGCTCGTTTGCAGGCCTTAGAAGAAACTCTCAGTAAACATGACAAGGGACCTAATAAGCAGAAGGGCAAGACCATAGAGGTTGTAACATCTCCAAATGGCTCTCACACAATGGCTTATCCTGTTATCATCCATGAGAAGCCAGCGGATGACACACACCCCGAGCCATATAATACATATACATTACAACCAATTTCAACAAGGGACTTTAAAAATATAAAGGAAGCAGTAGTTACGTATGGGATACACTCCACATACGTAAAACAATTGTTAAATTCGTGGTCTACCTCACATAGAATCATCCCAGATGACTGGCATCAGTTAATTTCAGCTGTTCTAGAATATAGTCAGCAGCTACAGTGGAAAAGCTGGTTGAGAGAAGAGGCAAAAAATTTAGAACAACAAGGTAAACTCAGAGGTTTTGTGATCTCCCAAGATCAAATACTTGGTGAGGGATGTTTTGCTGACAGGAATGTACAAGCCATTTATGATGAACATACAATATCCCTATGCCGTACAGCAGCTCTAAATGCTTGGGAAAAAATTCCAGAACCTGGAAAAACAACTGAGGTATACACAAAGATATTTCAGGGACCACACGAACCCTTCACTGATTTTTTACAAAGACTGAACACAGCTATAACAAGAGCTGTATCAGATAAAGAATTAAGAAAAGAATTAACTGAGTCCTTGGCGTTCGACAATGCTAATGCAGAATGCAGAAGAATACTTACACCATTAAAGATCAGATCAGCTCCTTTGGAAGAATGGATTCAGTATACTAATGGTGTTGAGTCTCGTAACTACAGTAATGAAGCTTGGATAGGAGAGACAAATCCCAGAGGTGAAAGAAGGCCCCGTGTTACCAAATGTTTTAAATGTGGTACACCAGGTCATATAAGTAAAAACTGTATGTGGGGTACTCCTAGGAGTAATACTCCTTTTAGGAATAGCCTAAACAGGAGACCCCAACCACCTCCCGGATTATGTAGAAGGTGTGGCAAAGGCCAACATTGGACCAGTGAGTGCAGATCAAAAATAGATATACGAGGTAACCCTTTACTGGCGGGAAACGCCTCAGGGGGCCTCTTGCAGGTCCCCAAATCAAATGTAGTATGAACATTCCCAGCCACTGTGGAAGAAATTCCTCTCCAGGACAACTGAATAAACCACTGCCTAATGTAAAAGCCGATACTGCAATGGATGATAAAACAGCTCTGATGGATGGATCACAGTTTACAAAGAACACTATAAAACAAATATTTTGGCAGACTTCCATAAATGATCAAAGACCAAAGCTTAGAATTCGAATTAATAGCCTGGTTATGGAGGGACTGGTAGACACAGGTGCAGATGTGACTATAATTACACCAAAATCATGGCATCCGAATTGGCCTCTTCAAGAGGTAGATGTCCAACTTTTAGGGATTGGCACCCTATCTCAGATAAAACAGAGTTCGAGATGGGTTGAATGCATAGGGCCAGAAGGACAGAGAGGAAGACTGAAGCCATATGTAGCAAATGTAGCAGTAAATCTTTGGGGCCGAGATCTGTTACAACAGTGGAATACCCAGATTAAAATTCCTACACTTTCAGAAAAAGAATACAGATCAATGCATGTTTCTAGGAATAATATCATCGCATGCTATAAAAATCAGGCACCAACCATTCAGGCTGTTCACAAACAGAGCACAACTGCTGTTGAACTCTCAGAAGTACCAACTGCCTTACCTTTAAAATGGCTAACTAATAAACCTGTCTGGGTTGGACAATGGCCTTTGACAAAAGAGAAGCTACAAGCTTTAGAACAGCTGGTTCAAGAGCAGTTAAATGCTCAACACATTGAAGAATCTACCAGCCCTTGGAATTCTCCTGTATTTGTTATTAAAAAAAAAAAGTCTGGTAATTGGAGAATGCTGACAGATCTGAGAGCTATTAATAAAGTAATTCAGCCAATGGGCTCCCTACAGACTGGGATACCCTTGCCCTCTCTGCTACCTAAAGAATGGCCTATAATAGTTATTGACTTAAAAGACTGTTGGTAAAGACCATACCCTTACAAGAAAATGATAGAGAAAAATTTGCCTTCACAGTACCTAATTATAACAATTCTCAGCCAGTCAAGAGATATCAATGGAAGGTCCTCCCACAGGGAATGTTAAACAGCCCTACTTTGTGCCAATACTTTGTGCAGAAACCATTGGAGATAATTCGTGTAAAGTTTCCACAATCCATAATTTATCACTATATGGATGATATCCTATTAGGTGATCCAAAGTTAGATACATTAGAAAGCATGTTTGAAGAAGTAAAAAAAGTTTTGCCTCACTGGGGACTGCAAATTGCTCCTGAAAAAATACAAAAAGGAGATTCTATTAACTACTTAGGATATAAGATAGAGCTACAAAAAATTAGACCCCAAAAGGTACAGCTAAGGAGAGATCGATTGAAGACTCTTAATGATTTTCAAAAGTTATTAGGAAGCATTTCCAACTTACTGGGTATCATGGGAATACCCAAAGATGGACTACAAAATTTGGCTAATACTCTAGAAGGGGACAAAGAATTAAATAGTCCAAGAGAATTATCAGCCGAAGCTGAGAAGGAATTGGCTCTAGTAGAAAAGACAATTCAAGAAGCACATGTGGATCGTGTGGATCCAGAACTTAAATGCATTCTTGTCATATTCTCCTCTAGACATTCCCCAACAGGTATTTTGATGCAGAGGGAAGATATTATATTGGAATGGATATTCCTACCACGTAAACCAAATAAGAAATTAAAGACTTATATAGAAAAGATCTCTGATTTGATTCAAAAAGGTAAACTAAGACTTCGCCAGTTGACAGGAATGGACCCAGCAGAAATTGTAGTACCTTTAACTAATGAAGAAATTTCATCACTATGGAAAGATAATGAATACTGGCAGAGAGCCTGCAGTAACTTTTTGGGAAAGATTAACAACCACTATCCCAAAAGCAAGAGAATAGAATTTATAAAGAAAACCGAATGGGTCCTTCCTCACATTGTACGACAAAAGCCAATTTCTGGAGTCCTCACATTCTATACTGATGCAAATAAATCAGGGAAAGCAGGATATAAATCAGGAGACTTAAGTAAAGTGGTACAAAGTCCATACAGCTCTGTACAAAAGGCAGAACTGTATGCCGTTCTTATGGTACTGATGGACTTCACAGAACCCCTCAATATAGTCACTGACTCTCAGTATGCAGAGAGAGTTGTTTCACATATTGAAACTGCTGAATTTATTCCTGATAATACAGAATTAACTTCATTATTCATACAATTGCAGGAAATCATCAGAAAAAGGGAACATCCTATATATATAACACATATCAGATCCCATACGGGTCTGCCAGGACCTCTAGCACAAGGTAATGAAGAGATTGATCAGTTACTAATAGGTAATGTACTAGAAGCTTCAGAATTTCATAAGAAATACCATGCAAATAGCAAAGGTTTGAAGAAGGATTTCTCCATCACTTGGCAACAGGCTAAGGATATTGTGAAAAAATGTCCTACTTGTTCCATCTATAACCAACTTCCATTACCTGCAGGGAGCAATCCAAAAGGTATACAAAGAAATGAAATTTGGCAGATGGATGTGTTTCATTTTGCAGAATTTGGAAGATTAAAGTATGTACATCATACCATTGACACCTATTCAGGATTTCAATGGGCAACTCCTATGAGTTCTGAAAAGGCTGATTCTGTGATTACACACCTATTAGAAGTTATGGCTATCATGGGGATACCTGTACAAATTAAGACAGACAATGCTCCAGCATATGTCTCCAATAAAATGAGACAATTCTTTGCTTATTACAATATAAAGCATGTTACAGGTATACCACACAATCCCACAGGCCAAGCAGTCATAGAAAGATCCAATCGAACTTTAAAGGATATGCTAAATAAACAGCAACAGGTAACAATGACTCCTAGAAATAGATTGCATAGTGCTTTATTAACCTTGAATTTTCTCAATGCTGATGAGAAAGGAACAACAGCTGCAGAGAGACATTGGATGACAGACAAAACTCCCGAGCTAAACCAACCGGTTTATTTCAAGGATGTACTGACCTCAGAATGGAAACCTGGATATGTTCTACGTTGGGGAAGGGGTTTTGCCTTTGTTTCTGCAGGAGAAGAAAAGCTATGGATACCAACAAAATTAATAAAAATTTGATTCGAACAGGAGAAACCCCTTGATGAGGAGAAGTAAAAGATCATCCACCAATGTGACATCTCTACAAGTTGTAAGAAAAATTTAACAATCAAGGTTGGGGTAGGGTTCTGTTTTTGTCTTTCCAGGATAATGGAAATACCCATCTTCCAAAAATCATAAGGCCTTGGATATCTGGATGTTTACAGCAGAAAGAAAGACTCTATTGGTACCAATCTACACACGGTAAAATCTCACTGTCTAACATCTATCTCTCTATCAATATAGAAAAGTTGTGGTTCCAATTCAATTATAAGCCAAGCTGGCTTTGGAGATGGAATTGGCTCACTCCTTCTCTAAACCCAAGCACATTGCTAAAAGAAAAGTTTGAGAGATTCTTCAGTACCATATCAGAAGAGCCCTCTGGTGTGGGACAGAAGGAAACCAATAAAAAGGGACCATTGTCTTCTAGATTCTAATTCTCTCCATGCTTACTCTTGATTTCTCAGAATCCTTTCTTACATGCTATGTCCTCTTTAAATCCAAATCTTCCATTTTGATAACTAATAAGTTTTTCTAATAGCAATCTCAGAAGTCTCCAGAAGGAAGATGGGGCCCCAACAACAACTCTACCCAATCCAGAATGATGCCATGGTAATCATCATCATACTACACTTCTTACCAGAATTTCAGACAATCTTACCCATTACTCTAAGACTTGCTACAGAACCTACAGTTAGTCTAACTGAAATTTAACTATCTGTGCTTTCTCACAGTACCCAACAGAGATAACATCACCCCCTAAACAGCAGGAAGCAATTCTAAGAAAACGACGCCCCTTCTCCCTTAGGTTTCATAATTCTCAGGGTTATGGATGATGGTTATAGGGTTGGGGGTGGAAGGAAATATTAAACTCAGTACTCTTAAAAAAAAAGGAAAAGAAGAAATGGAATGGATAGGTATAAGACATTATGGTAGATTATTGTGTATACTAGTAAACAAATTTAGTAAAATAGCAGCCTTAAATAATTTGCACTGTAATTTGCACTGTTATGGATTCTTATATGTTGATACAAATGTAAACTATTTTTATATTCCTGTTTAAGATAATTTGTATATTGATACAAATACAGAACTATACTTGGTATAATGTACATACATTTCTACTCTTATTTGAAATATTTGTATATTGATACAAATGTAAATTTATATCTGTCATACTTTATGTATGTTCTACTTCTGTTTAGGATATTTGGTATATTGATATATATTTAAGATTATTGTCATATTGCATATCCCACTACATACTCCTACCTCTGTTATAAATATTGATATATACTTAAGATTATTGTCATATTGTATATCACACTATACACTCCTACCTCTGTTATAACATCTTGTGTATTGTCACAATTTTGAAGTCATCGTTCTTTACCATACACTTGCTTATAGACTGTCTACCTTGTTTACGTGAAGCCTTAGTCCTTAGGTTATTTCGGTAGATAAGACTTATAGATTTATAGTCACCCATGCTTGTCATCTCTATAGTTACGTTAGTTAGGTTATACAGATTTACAGATACATAGGTCAGATGGACAGGTAATCTTCAAACACTTCATAGACCTAGAGAATATGGCATTTAAATAACTTAGAATTCTGTTGATGTGAGACACAATTGCTCCTGGCTGCACCAATTTGATCCCGAGAGAACGTTGGGCTTCTAGACATTTCCATTTGGAAGTTTGTCTTCTTGGCACAAAATGGCCTACTGGGCAAAGAACTGCCCTTGCCTCGACGGCTGACAGTACAAATGCAATGCTATCCTTTCTGGACAAGCGGGACACAAGGAAAGCGACCACTGTACTCTGCCAAGACAGGGTAAGATGGTCTTTCAGAATTCCTGCTTCTGAAAATGGTCTGTCAGATACTTTAGGCCTGTAGCCAATTTGAATGCACCAACAATGCTGAGAAACATTAGGTGACTGTCCAGGCTGCCAGTTGTTTCGGTCTACTCTCGCAAGATTCCCGAAAGTTGCTTGCATCCATCTACCATTTCTCAGGTACCATTATATTCCTTCTCAGGTCTTTGATGGGATTGAAGACTAGCAGTTATAGTTACAACTTAGTAGATAGAACATATTAAGTATTAGATTCAGGTTCTTTAGGATAGGACACCTTTTGGAATGATCTTTGTAACATGCCATTTACCTATGCTCTATACTTCTCTGGATTTTAATATGTGTTTCTTGCTTGATATTGTTTGCATTGGTTGTAGTTCCATCTTATCTAGGTCATTATCCCTCATTATTCCTGGACAATATTTGATAACCATTCCTTTGTATATAGTCTTGTATTAGGTTAGAACTTTCTTATTTAGACAAAAAGGGGGAGATGTAGTGGGTAGCCATTCCAGCTTTGTTCTGGAAGTTCCAACCCCCATTAAGACTTCGGCAACTGTCACGCCTACAAGGTGGGGCCAAGGGAGGCGCCTGGGGACCCGAGATCTGGATCGGCGAACACTCTCTTGGTTCCAGGACCCTGGATGGTGGAGGTGGACAAAGCAGAGCTCCAGAGAACACCGCTGGACTATGATACACCTTCCCCAGACCCCGCGACCTACCTATCCCTTAATTTGTAAGTTACGCCATTAAATAAATCTCCTTTTAACTACGTGGAGTGGCCTAAATAATTTCACCAATAAACAATTTTATCTTTGTTTCTCTCTATAGTATCTGCATCTAACTCCCTATGGGTACCAATCTCTGACCCAGGAGACTGATAAGGTCATTCTACTCAACCTTAGTACATGTGTTAGAAAATGCATGTGAAACTTCCCACAATGGAAGAAAACTGCTACAAAGCTGAGATGGAGGAAAGACTTCAGCATGGCTCAGAGAGAGCTCAGAGAAACTCTTCACCCCAGATCCAGACATCCTCTGGGTCCATAACTTATATGGCTGGATGTGAGGTTCCATCTCTTACACCACTCCATGGTACAGGGGCTTCAGGAGGTGCAAAGCGCAGTGGTCCTACAGGTGGCTTGGCAAAGGGAATTCCCAGGAAGGTATGGACACCAATTTTGGTGTCCTTCACATGGACAAGGCTGCCTCGGACCTGGCCTGTGTGTGTGTTTCTGATGGGGCTGGCCTCTGATGAGTCCTGACCTGTGGGTTGAGAGATGCCATCAGGGTTAGTTTTGTGCAATCAGTTACCACAGATTGTGAGAGTTCCTATCTCACTGTTACCATGGCACACAGAACGGAAACCCGGGACCTCCCAGTTCAGCTGTGAGGTTTGAGTATAGGATGTCCTCTATCCCTCAGGGCTAGGAACCTTTTCTTTTACCCCTGTTGAAAGGTGTCAGAGCATTTCTCTGGCCAAAGAGCTCACACGCTCTGAGCAATTTGGCCACATGAATTTATGATTATTGTCATTCTTATCCAAAGGTCAGTGGAAGTTACAGTCATAGCCATATACTAAGGAGGAAAAACATCTTCTGATCACTTTCCTTAGAATTGTCTAGCACTCTCCAGAGCTCCTTACATTGAACTCTCTCCTCAGTATGGAGTGATCTTAGACATCTCTGACGATCTGTGTGGGCCCACAAAATCAGTGGGCTTTGGTTAGGAGATTGGGAGGCACCTGTTTCCCACACATCCATCCCCCACCCTCAACCATGTTCCCTGAGCCATCCTCCCACAAGCCCAGCCTCTGACATGCAGATTTTGACAGCTCTGACTCTAGTCATTCCCCATTGCCAGCTTAGTGAACCTCACCCTGCACGTGGAGGAGGAGAAGCAGGAGCCCAAAGACCAGGGCATTCAGCCAGCTATGAAGTTGATTCAGTGGCATGACAGCTCTCATCCCAAGTCTGTGCTGCTACATAGGATGGCCACGTTTCAAAAACAGGAAGCAGAATATGTAGGCCTTGCCCAGGCAGGAATTTAAATAAAAAAGATGTAGGCGGGAACTTGGTGTGGTGGGGCAAAGTTCTCATTGTTGGAAAACTGATTAGTCAGAAGTGATAGGAGCCAGTGTCAGGGAGTTAGGGCAAAGTCACCTCTGCTATTTCCTTTTCCTCTTTGACTTCCTGGAAAGACACAACATGGATTCTGAAGCTCTTATGTGATACTAGGAATCTTGTCCTCACTCCTGGGCAGAAAGCTGTAACAGGAGAAGCTAGAGGGCTTCTGTGAGTAGGTCCTTACTCAAGTTGTCACAGAAGAGATAGGCAAATAAAGGAGCTTTGAGTGTGACCTTCATCCTCAAGACTCCTCTGAATTGGAGAATCAGTGAGCCTGTTTCCAGGGTCCCTGGTCCTTACAATGATCTTAGGGTCTACTTAGACACCTCCATGTTAGGTCACAGTTGTTTGATCAATACACAGTGCAATTCTGTTCTTTTAAAGTCCTCAGCCCTTCTTTACTCCATCCTCATGATGTGTCTCCTCTAGTGGCCAGCTCCTGTCAAGATCAACTTCACAGTCATTTATCCATTTAACAAATGTTTAATTGTTTGAGTTTATTTATATTTTTATTTTTTTCTTTTTATTTATGTATTTAATTATTTTTATTGCATGAAAAATTTATTTTTATTTTTTATTTATTTTACACACCAACCACAGACCCCCCTTTCCCTCCTTTTGCCCCTCCAGGCTTCCCCCTGCCCAACCTGCCTCTATTCTCTCCTCCAACAAGATGAGGTCTCCCATGGGCAGGTACAGAGCCTAGTACATTCAGTTGAATCAGGACAATCCCCTCTCCCTGCATCAAGGCTGTGTAAGGTGTCCCACCATAGGCAGTGGGCTCCAAAAAGCCAGCTCATGCACCAGGGATGGATCCCAATCTCACTGGCAGGGGCTCCTCAGGCAGACCAAGCTACACAACTGTCTCATTTATGCAGAGGGCCTAGTTCAGACCACGGAGGCTCCACAGCTGTTGGTCTAATGTTCATGAGTCCCCACTAGTTTGGTTTGGTTGTCTCTGTAGGTTTCCCCATCATGATCTTGGTGCCCCTTGCTCATAGAATCCCTCTTCTCTCTCTTTAACTGGACTCCCAGAGCTCTGCCTGGTATTTGGCTGTGGATCTCTTCATCTGCTTCCATCAATTACTGGATGAAGGCTCTATGATGACAGTTAGGTTGTTCACTGATCTGATTATTGGGGTTAGCCAGTTCAGGCATCCTCTTACTTGTTCATGTACATATGTGTGTGAATGCTCCCAGGCCATGGCTCACAAATGGAGGTGATGAGATGATTTGTATAAGTTCCTTCCACTGTGTAAGTTCCTTCCTCTAATTCCACCATATGGAACCCAAAGTGGAACTTAGTTCATCAGGGTTGGAGGAAAGTTCTCTTGCCACCCCTTGATCAATATTACATGTAACCATGTGACAAACACTTAATGGGCTTTGCTAGCTCCAACACTGGGGTCAATCTGATGTCTCAGAACCTATGATAAACCAGAGATAAAAGTCTATAAATAGAAGTTTCAGAAGCACAATAAAATGCTGACATGATATATCAAAGGATGCAGGATCAGAAGTCCATATTCAGTCCAGACTGATTTCCTAGAGGAAGTGGTGTGGGGATCAGTGTCAGTTGCCTTACTGCCACCTGAGAATTGACCTTGACTCCAAATTATCTTCATTATTATATAAATAATAGTTTATAGCCTAACAGCATGGCACTGTGGCACTTCCTCTTTGGTGTCTGGCTGGCTGTTTACCTGGCACAGCACAGCTCAGCTTTTCCTGCCTCCTCTAATCAACAGGGGCTCCCTATATTCCATGTCACCTTTTCAATGGACTCTTGTCCTGTCTGTGGTTCTAGCCTTTCTTGGAAGATGTTTTCTCTACTCCAAGTTTTCAATCAAAGGAAGAGCTGGACCATGAAAGCTGAGAAGTAGCCAGTTCCTTGAATCTCAGGATGAAGGAACTAGATTCCCAACGTATCGTGGACATTGCTGTGCTTCTTAATCCCAGACATTTTTGTAGCTCAGTTAGGGAAATCCTGGTGTGCTCTGCTACTTACTCACTGCACCATCACTCAGAGCCCCCATGTTGATGATGATCATGACCACAGTAAAAACGTGAAATGAAGAATATACTCATGCTCTGTTCTGTGGAGGGAGGCAGGGAGTAAGTATGGAGAGCAAGATAGAATGAAAAAAAGAGATGAGATAGATAGATAGATAGATAGATAGATAAGGAGAGTAGAATGTAGGAGCTCAAGTCCATGAAAATTCCTTCAATGAGGTATTACTATATACTTGCTCAATAATCAGATTTTAGACCCATAAAGTCAAGTGTTGGCAAAGACATGTAGCTACTGGCACTACATGCACCACTGGAGGAGATTAAAAAATGATATGGCCATTATAGACGTCAGTTGGACAGTTCTTTTAAAAGCTAAACACATTTATCCTATGATTGCATAGTTCTACTCCCAGGTCTTTAGTTCAAGGAATTGAAAACACCAATTATAAAAACTCATACTTTCAAAGTTCATAAGAGCTTCAATAAAAGTAGTGAAAAATCAGGTCACTCAGGTGTGCATCAACTAGGGATTGGGTTAAATATGTTGTGTGCATATATGGAAAGACAGTGTTAACCAAATACAGCACACTTGAACCTTAAAGACCTCTTACTCAGTAAGAGGACCAGTCACATAGGAATCCTTTTCTGAGATAGGATAGCTGGCACTCTGATGTTTC
This sequence comes from Peromyscus eremicus, assembly GCF_949786415.1. Classification (NCBI taxonomy): domain Eukaryota; kingdom Metazoa; phylum Chordata; class Mammalia; order Rodentia; family Cricetidae; genus Peromyscus; species Peromyscus eremicus. The sequence goes on from NC_081420.1 coordinate 103,565,149, forward strand.
TAAATTATATGCAGTTTCCAAACTGAACCATCAGAAAGTGGTTGCCCTGGAGCAGAGACCAGGCAATGACTGACAGAGAGGAGCTCAAGGGAACTTCTTCCAGTGAAATTAGGAGACTCATATTTATGTGAAAGTGATTTCTTAGATCATAGTTTTATGCAAAATTTACCCATCTATGCTAGAAAGTAGGCAAATTTGGTTGCATAGAAATCATTGACATTAGAGATTCTAAAAAGTGACACTGGGCATGGGGGGTAAAGGATGGGGGAAGAGAACATAAGGGAATGGAATGGTAGAGCTGGAACAGAGTCAGAGTGAGAGAGTAACAAAAGAGATACCTTGATAGAGGGAGACATCATGGGGATAGGGAGAAACTGGGTGCTAGGGAAGTTCCCAGAAATCCACAAGGATGACCCCAGCTTAAACTACTAGCAAAAGTAGAGAGGGTGCCTGAACTGGCTTACTCTAGTAGTCAGATTAGTGAATACCCTAATTGTCATCATTGATCCTTAATTCAGTAATTGATGGATGCAGATGCAGAGATCCACGGCCAAACACCAGGCTGAGCTCTGGGAATCAAAGAGAGAGAAAAGGGATTTTATGAGCAAGAGGCATCAAAATAATAATGAGGAAACCTACAGAGACAACCAAACCAGACTGGTTGGAACTCATGATCTTTAGACCAACAGCCGTGGAGCAACCATGGGACTGGACTAGACCCTCTGCATAAGTGAGACAGTGGTGTAGGTTGATCTGCTTGAGGGGCCCCTGGCAGTGAGATTGGGATCCATCCCTGGTGCATGAGCTGGCTTTTTGGAGCCCACTCCCTATGGTGGGACACCTTGCACAGCCTTGATGTGTGTGGGGGGGTTAAGACCTGCCTCAGCTGAATGTACCAGGCTCTGTTGACTCCCCATGGGAGGCCTTATAATGTTGGAGGAGAGAATGTTGAATGGGCTGGTGGGGGGAAGGCTAGAGGAGTGGGAGGAGGGAAGAGAGGGGGATCTCTGGTTGGTATGTAAAATGAATTAAAAATTCCTTAGTAAAATAAATGACACAGCTACTGAAAGTCTAAAGACCATTTAGTGAAGTGTCCTGTATGTCAGCAAAAATGGAGACCTCATAGATGCATGGGTGCAGCAGGAACTCAAGTTCCTAGTAAAAGTATCTGGCAACTGTCCTAGACTCAAAGGAAGGGATCTTCTCTGACCATCTACTGATCCAAGGCTAAAAGATAGTCTTGTCTTTCTTCTGCTCCCTGGTGTTTGCAATGTGGAATATAGAAATCATCCCATCCGATGGCCAAACATCCTAAGAGTTGTGCTAGAAACCCCATCCAACAACTGAGGGATCTGGATGCAGAGATCCACGACTAGGCCCCAGGTGGAGCTCTGGGAGTCTAATTAGTGAGAAAGAGGAGGGTTTATATGAGTGAGAATTGTTGAAACCAAGGTTGGATAAAGCACAAGGACAAATAGCCAAACGAATGGAAACACATAAACTATGAACCAATGGCTGAAGGGCCCCCAACTGGATCAGGCCCTCTGAATGGGTGAGATAGTTGATTGGCTTGATCTGTTTGGGAGGCATCCAGGCAGTGGGACCAGGTCCTGTGCTCATTGCATGAGTTGGCTGTTTGAAACCTGGGGCTGATGCAGGGTCGCTAGGCTCGGCCTGGAAGGAGGGGACTGGACCTACCTAGACTGAGTCTACCAGGTTGATCTCAGTCCTCGGGGGAGGCTTTGCCCTGGAGGAGGTGGGAATGGGGGGTGGAGTGGGGGGAAGGTGAGGGGGGCAGGAGGGGAGAGAACAAGGGAATCCGTGGCTGATATGTAGAACTGAATTTTATTGTAAAATAAAATAAAAGGAAAAAAAAAGAGAAATCATTCCATCCATAAATGCTATAGATTAAGTGTCTACCCTCCATACTCTCTGTGTGTTCAGGCCCTATCTATGCAGATGTTCTCTTTGTCTTCAACTCCCTTTCTGGTGAACATCTGGGCTTTGGGAACTGAAAGGACCACTCCACCTGATTCTTCCAAGCTCAAAGATGTGGAAGTAGCTTATTTATGTTACCAGGAAAGGCTGGTGGGTCCTCTTAATTCATGGCTGCTGTAAAGCATGACTTGGGGTAACATCCCTATGTGCTCTGTCTCCCACTGCACTATCATTCAGAGGCTCTTCATTGATGATGGTGGAGACCATAGTGAACATGTAGAATGAAGAAGACTCTCAAATTCTTTGTGTGTGGTGGAGGGGATGGTCTGGAACCTTTTATTTGTAGGCAGGAAGAGGGAGGTGGACTAAAGTCTACAGAACTCTCTTTATGGAGATACTACTACATATGCACATACTCAGTGGTGGCAAAGACAGGGAGCCACTGGCATGCTCACACATGCATGCCCTGAGGAGATACAAAATGGATAGTCATGGTGAAAGACAGGCTGACCTCTTCTTCAAAAGTTAAACACACTTGTTCTGGGACTCAGCAAATCTATTCCTGTTGATATAGCCTACCTGAATTTCCAGCACACCTTTTCCATTCTGTATCTGACCTTGTCCTCTGCCTCTATGGCATCTATTATCAGGTCAGCTCAAACATGAACTCTACAATGAGGACATTAAGAGTCTGCCCACGAGGAAGCTCACATCATGAGCATCATTCTTTGATCCATCAGATCAGTGTAACCAAAAAGAAGAATCTTTGGATGAGAAAGCTAGCCCTCAATATATAGCATACCTGATGGTACCTTAATTTTGGAATTCATAGTCTTCAAAATTGTGAACAAATTTCTATTGGTTTTAAGTCACATAGGTTATGATATATACAAACTCATGTATGTATGTTACATGTATCAATCTATGCATATATGCAATTGTAATGCAGTGTGTGCGTATGTTACAGGCTGACCTTTAACTCTTGAGCTCATATATTCCACCCACCTTAGTCTTCCACTTAGCCAGGCCACATGTGTCTGCCATAGACCTGAGCTTGCTTATTATGATGGTTTTTGTTATGGTCACATACACTTTACAAGATACCAGGGCTGTGGCAAATCAAATGTTTTACAAGATACTTATATAGATAAGAATACTTAGCATTTATTAACAGATGGACATGATATTTTGACATCCAATCACCTCTGATGTGTCAATTTTCCCAAACATCTGAAGTGGAGACAGGATATTGAATCCAGGATCTCATACATGTGAGACAAGAGCTTTATCTCTCAACTATATATTCATGAAGTATATTTTCATCTTTGATAATTTCATATACAGATTAACATATTTAATTCATGTTTACTCCCCTTTCTAGACCAATTCCTCCCAAATTCCCATCCAATTCATGCCCCTCCTCATTATAACCCACCTAAACTCACTGCATCCAATTAGGTATTTAAAAAACATTTCATATCCCACATTTACTAGTTGGCCCAGAATGCAGAGTCCTATGAGCATTAACAATCTTGCGTCTCACGAAAATAGATCAAGTTGAGCTCAAAGGCCAAATGGGTTGTTTTCTGTATTTCTTTACGTTAAGACAATGTCTTGAAATGTAGTCACAGTGGTCTAGGACTCTAACACTCCTGGCTCAGCCTCTGAATGCTGGGATGAAAGATGTGCACACTAAACTTTTTAATGAAACCCTTAGGGCTAACATCAAGCATAACTTTGTGTGCCCACATGCTTCAGATACCTCTGAATTGAAAGTGAAAGCAGTGATCCAAGGAGTATGTGACAGCCTGTGATTGTTTAACTTAGAAAGACTGTGCTAATCTGTCTTCCAAAACGATGGCATAATTTCCTACCCCCTCTACCCTTGTGTGCAAGTGCTTCCCATCCTCACCTGTGCTGGGACTTACCGATCTTCAGTATGGTTGCATTGGGTGGCCATCTGCTTATGGAGGAAGATGGTAAGGATAACTGCAGCCTGGGTTACATAATGAGTCAAGAAACATGACTTCTCCCCACCAAAGAAGATTCTTAACATGGCAGTGACTCAGGCTGCAGCTGCTGGGGGTAAATGGAGCTGAGACTCTGCAATGAGAGGAGGGAATCTCAAGGACGTTATGCTGGATGGCAGCTAGTCTCCAGTGGTTCCTCTTATAGGACATGACAGGAAGAGCTACAGTGTTCCTAAACCATATGCAGGTGCAAACTACAGCAACAGAAAGCATATGGAGGGATTCTTGAGATGGGGGATGGTATCCATGAACTCAGCTGCTGAGCCTCTGCTTAGCATTCCCCTAATCTGTGCCCTGGTGTCCAGGACAGACAACACAGGAGTCTCTACTTTCATGCATAGGGCTGGTGTTCAGCAGTGATTGAAACAAGGGGACTTTGCCTGTGTAAAGTGGTGAGTGAAGAGCACAAGTTGGTCAGAGACAGAAGTAGCGTAAGGCCCCAGGATCTAAAGGACACAGGATGTGCCCTCTTTAATAACATAGAAAATGCTTTGGGGAAACAAAAGGTATATGGAAGACATTTTGGGCTCATTGAGAATTACGAAATCTAAGACAGGTTGAATTTGTGGGCATGAGAAGTTTAAACACACACACACACACACACACACACACACACACACACACACACACACTAACAAAGAGAGGTCCAAGAGTTGAAATTCAATGAAAATTCATCACATGGAATGTAGAGAAGAGTTACTGTTGTTCAGGAGGAGTTGTGGAAAACAGGAAGATACTTCTATACATGGAGAAGCCATCAGTCATGGTACCAGGACCAAGGACATCTTCTGCTAGAAACACGTGTGCATTCCTCCCTCTCCCACCTCACACCCTTGACACACACCATAGCAAAAGAGCTTTAGACTCCCTACTGGTACTGATCTCTGACCCAGGAGACTGGCAAAGTTGTTCTACTAGAAGCCTTAGCCATGTATCTGAAAATGCGTGGCAGACTACACATCACAGACAGAGAACTTGTATGGGGTTGGGATGAAGGAAGCACCTCATTCTGGTCCAGAGCTCAGAGCTCATTGTCACCCCTGGGTCCTAGAACTTCGATAGTTTGAAAGAAAATGGGCTTCAAAGGGAGTGGCACTATGGGAGGTGTGGCCTTGTTGGAGTAGGTGTGGTCTTGTTGGAGTAGGTGTGGTCTTGTTGGAATAGGTGTGGCCTTGTTGGAGTAGATGTGGTCTTGTTGGAGTAGGTGTGGTCTTGCTTGAGGAACTGTTTCATTGTGGAGGCAGGCTTTGAGATTTGATATATTCTCAAGCCATGCCCAATGAGACTGTTCCCTTCCTGTTGCCCTTGGATCAAGATGTATGATTCTCCAGCATCATGTCTGCCTGCATGCTCCCATACTCCCAGCCAACATGCTCACAGTCATGATAATAATAGACTAAACTTCTGAATTGTAATGGAGCCATCACAATTAAATGTTTTCTTTATAACAGTTGCCTTGGTCATTGTGTCTCTTCACAGCAATAGAAACCCTAAATAAAACAGCAAGATAGGAGTTTCCATCTATCACACCAGTGCAAGGGTCAGGGGCCTCAGGAGGTGCAAAGCTACAGGTGCCTTGGCAAAGGGAATTCCCAGGATGTGTAGACACCAACTGTCCTGCCCCTCTCATGGAGGATGCTTCACCTCACCTGCCCTGTGTATGTGTTCCTGATGGGGCTTGCTCTGTCCTGTCTTGCAGGTGGAGAGATGCCACATGTGTTAGTTATGTCCAGGCAGCTGTCACCACACTGCTGTTTCTCACTTCATTTTCACTAAGGTATGTCTTAAAGGGAATCCAGGGTGTCTAAGTTCAGCTGTGGGATGTGGGGATAGGATTCCTTCCTTCTTTCCTTTGTTTTCCAGGCAGAGTTTCTCTGTATAGCCTTGGCTGTTATGGAACTTGCTCTGTAGACCAGATTGGCCTCAAGTCAGGGAGATCCTTTTTCCCCTGCCGCTATGGACCATGGCCTATCATTGTAGAACTTCCTTGTAGAACTTGGTGTTTTTCTGTTTTTCCTAGCATAACACAGCCATGCATTTCCCTATCAAAACTTTCTATTGTTGTGCTAGCGGTTCCAATGTATTGCTGTCCAGTCTGAGGTCCCAGCCATTACTGGCAGCTGCTCTCCCTACCCTCAATTCCTTGACTAAAGGAACTGATGGGTTTTGGGGATGAGAGGTGAAAGAACCAAGGTAAAGCTTCTTTTTATATCCTGGGGTTCATGTTACTTCTCCGTGTTATAAGACTTTTTCCCAGTTTAGCCTGTGTGGAGGTTTAAATGAGAATGGCCTCTATAGACTCATATGTTTGAATGTTTGGTACTCGGTTGGTGGGCTGTTTAGGAAGTGTGTGTTTGGAGAATGTGTGTCCCTGGGGGTGGGTGATCGAGGTTTCAAAAGCTTATACAAGGCCCAGTTTATCTCTCTGCCTCTTGCTGGTAGATCAGGTTGTAAACTTTCAGCTACAGCTACAGCACTGTGCCTGCCTGCCTGCCTGCTGCAAAGCTGCCCATCAGGATCATGGTCATGGACTCATCCTCTGAAACGATAAGGAAGCCCCAATTAAATGCTTTCTATTATAAGTTGTGTTGGTCATGGTGTCTCTTCAGAGCAACAGAACAGTGACTATGACAGCTGGGGGAGGGGTGGAACCCATGTGCTTTGTTATTCACTGCACCTTCACTCACAGACCCTCTGCTGCTAATTCCCAGTCCATAGCAGATATGTGGAATGAAGATGCTCAGGTGCATTTCTATGGAAGGAAGCAGAGAATGAGTGCAAGTGGGAGGAGGGAAGCAGAGGCTCAAATTCCATTAAACACCTGCAATGAGACACTCCTTCACACCCATCCAATACAATCAGACTTGGGAGCTTTAAGTCCAAGTGGTCACAAAGATATGGGATCACTGGCACCCTCAGACATGTCTGGAGGAGATGCAAAATGGTATAGTCAAAGAAGACAATTTGGTACCTTCATTAAAATTTAAACACACATGTGTTACATGATTCAGCAATTCTGCTCTCAGATCTCAGCCCAAATGAAAAGAAAATATTGTTCTTAAAAAACCTATATTTGAGATGTTCATAAAAGTCTGATTAACAGAAAGACAAACACGGTATGTACTCACTCATAAGTGGATACTAGATGCAAAGCACAGGGTAACCAGACTACAATCCACAGATCCAGAAAAGCTAGGTAACAAGGAGGAATCTAAGAGGGATGCATGGATTGCCTTGGGAAGGGGAAATAGATGAGATCTCCATGGGTAAACTTGGAAGAAGGGGGGCAATAGAGGGGAGGGGATGAGGGCTGATAACATGAGGGAATGGGATGGTTGTAAGCAAGTGGGTTGCAACTCTAGGGGAAAGATATCCTGACTGTTTGGGAGTCAGCTGACACCTTGCACTTCTAGGACAGCTCTAGCAACAGGAGCTCTGCTCTGGAGGGAAAGGTATCCTGGATACCTGGAGCTGCTAGGACAACTCTGATAGCTGGAGCTGCAACGGGACAGCTCAGCCCTGGAGGGTAAGGTATCCTGACTGCTCAGGAGAGTCAGGCTATACCTGGAGCTGCTAGGACAGCTCAGCTCTGGAGAAAAAGTTATCCTGACCTTTCGGAGTCAGGCAATACCTGGTGTGTTTACAAGAGCATGAATACCCCAAAGGTCAGACCAGTCTGAGTAATGACTCAAGAGAGCTGCATCCCTAGAGATCTATGTGTGATTTTTACACAGCTCAACAGATCCAAGAATCTCCTCTTTTTAACAGCTTACTTCCTTTACAGTTGGAATTTGAAAGAACAGGTGTTTGCACCACAGGGTTAAAGATGGACACCCAAGGAGAGGACAGGACACATTCACCACGGGTGTTGTCTTCTCAAGAGAGCCTCCCCTTCACAGTAGCCATACATCTGACTTTGGAGCCTTCTGGAGTTACATGCTAAGAAACCTCTTCTATGTTTGTGAATAGTATCATGTGTGGTTGCTGATGTGCACTGGATAGAAGTTCACCAGGAATGTGGTACTGTAAACAAGGTTCATTTTGTGAGGTTCTTAGAGCCTTGTAGCTGGCAGAGGAATATAGCTGAGAATGCTTAGGTTTGCAGCGCAATGAAAGATTTTATAATACTCCTTTTTAAAAGCATCTTTCTACTAAAGCAATGTTGCCTCAATGCAGATAATCTTCACAGCCAACATTATTGTTTTGGAGTTCTTTTTTTTTGTTTTCTGTCAGTATATACTAATGATACATAATAATGGTTTTTATGATGATGTTTTCATACATGTGAATGAGGCATTTGCTCATGTTTATTCCCCTTTTACTCTCATTTTCATCTTCTTTGTTCTTTGTCAACTAGTCCATCTTCTACTTTATTGTCTTTTTAATTGTTATTGATGATCCAATAAGTTTGTTTAGAGTAGCTAATTGGTTGAGGGTTTATTTACAGGAGTATGTGTGGTTTACTGGTAGGTATATCACTTAAGGAAAGATCTCTTCCCTCTCCAGTATCCATCACTCACCTAGAGATGCTGAGGAAGGGATGGCCCCTCATGAGCCAACATGCTCTAGCAACCCTTCATTGTCTGAACATCCTCAGGATTTTATTGTGTGATCAGATTCTTGCCAGATTGCCAGACTTCCCCCAAGTCATGCTACACAGCTTCTCTGGTTTAAGAGGACACACCAGGTTGTCCAGGTAACATAAATAAACTACTTCTGTCATTTTAAACTTGAGGGATCTTACAAAGCCCAGTAATTCCTTAGGAGAGAGAGAGAGAGAGAGAGAGAGAGAGAGAGAGAGAGAGAGAGAGAGAGAGAGAGAAAGAGAACATCTTTTCCTAGTGGGGGCTAAAAACACAAAAATATTGTCTGGAACAGAGAGAGTATTGGATGGAGACACTGAATCTGTAGAATTCTTTACTGATTGGAAGAGACAAGTGAAATCATGGCTGTATCATGCCAGTGGAACACTGCAAAACACTAAAGAGAAAAGTCTACTGTTTGGGACTGGGGATGTACTAGACTTCAAGGCTAGACAGGAGGAGCCAAAATTAGCAGAATCTTTACACTGTACTCTTTCTGCATCCAGGCAGGGTCCTCTAGGATTCTGAAACTCCTGTTCATGGGCCAGTATCTCAGCTTCATCATTGGCTCTGAGAGCCCAGAGAGTCCCAGTGTTGGAAAAAACAGGGCCTGAAAATGTTTGTCAGATGGATATGCATGTCTCTAAATGTCGCCAAATATGAGCTCAGTGGGAACTTGCTACTAGTGTGGGAACAGAATGACAGAGGGATGAATAGGAGATGGGCACTTACAGAAACAACACAAAAATAAACCCCAGAGAGTCCCTGTGTTAGAAAAAACAGGGCCTAAAAATGTTGGTCATGTCTCTAAATGTCTCCAAATTTGATCTCAGTGAACTTGCTACTAGTGTGGGTACAGAGTGGCAGAGGGATGAATAGGAGATGGGCACTTAAGGAATTTACAAAAAAATAAACAGAAAAATATGATGAAAATGATATCATAGAACAAATGGACTTAACAGACACCTATATAAAATTCCATCTGAACACTACAGAGCACACATTCTTTTCAGCAACTCCTGGAACTTTCTACAAAATAGGTCATATATTAGGATACGAAGCGTATTTTGACAAATATAGAAAACTGAAATAATTTGTCCTATTTTATTACAATGGAATAAAATTTTCTACCCAGAGCAAAAGAAAGTATAGAATACACACAGTCTCATGGAGATTGAACAATAAACCTTTGAATGATGAATGTGTCCTTGAAGAAATAAAAAAGGACAGTTAATATTATAAAAATGAGTGGTTGGGGATTTAGCTCAGTGGTAGAGTGCTTGCCTAGCAAGCACAAAGCCCAGGGTTCGATCATCAGCTCTGAATAAAAAATTATATGAATGAAATGAAACTGAAAAGGAAACAAGTGAAAAGCAAAAGACAGAAGACAAAGTCTCAAGGGAGACATAGCAGTCCATGGGGTGGGCATCTGCAGGCCTAAGTGCCAGGGTATAAATTTCCAATGTCCAAGCCCTTCTCCATCTGTGGGATCCTCTGCTCACACCTGCTTAGAGATCCAGAATCCCCAGTACACCCTTCTGCTTCCTGCTCCCCACTCCTTCACCCATGCTGGATCTGTGACAAGGGAGTTACCATGATTTGGGGTGAGGTTTGGGGTGAGGGTGACTGATATTCAGAATGACTTCAGAGTCCACGCTGTGCCTTCTGGAGGGGACAGCAATAAAAAAGCAAAATGATAGGTGGCTTTATGAGCCTGATAAGCACAGACTCTCTCACCTCTGTCTGGTCAGTGCAGGTCTCCTGTGACAATATCTTCCTCGGCCCCATACAGCTCCCACCTACACCTTTTGGGTACAAATTCCTACCTGGATGAGGTTCACAACTGCTCCTGTTGGGAAACACAGTGCATCCCACAGCAGCACGAACTCAGGCTAAGGAGCTAGCTGAGCCGTTCTCAATCTGACCACTTTGTGGTGGGGAAGGGCATGTGATCCTTGCACATGGGTCCCGTATCTCATATCCCACACATCAGATATGTACATTACAACTCATGACAGTAGAAAAATTACATTTATAAAGTAGCACTACAATCATTTTTGTTTTTTAAATCCTAACCAAAACTTCCCCTCCCTCCCCTCTCCCCTGTTCCTCCCCACCTACTCTACCCTCCACTCCATGCATTCCTCCACCTTTTCTCTTCAAACACCAGCTGGTATCCCATGGATTTCAGTCAGCCCTGGTATATCACACTGCAGTGAGACCGGGAATCCCCTCCTCCCCCAAGCTTAGATGAAGCATTCCTGCAGGAGGAATGGGTCTTCAATGCAGGCAACAGAGTCAGACACCCCCTGCTCTCACTGCTAGGAGTCCACAGGAAGACCAAGTCACACAACTGTAACATGTATGTAGAGAGCCCAGGTCAGTCCATGAAAGCTCTCTGCTTGTCAGCAACACAATAATTTTATGCTTGGGGGTCACCACAAGAGCCTTCAAGGGTCACAGCATTAGGAAGGGTGAGAACCACTGAGCTAGCTCATCATGCCACTGGATTAACTTCCTGACTTTCTGAAGGATGTAGCCTGTGGGCTTCAGCTTCTCCTCCTGTGTGTTCAGTGTGAGACTCTGAAAGGGGAAGATGGGAACAGGGTCAGAGCTGCAAACCTTTGCAGAGTCAGAGACTGAGAGGGCAAGAGGCAATGGATCAGGGAGGGAGGAGCATATGAGTAATGACAGACAGCTGTGAGGGAGAATACCTCAACTAAAGCCCACAGGTGGTCCTGCAGCACACAGGTCAGTGATGCCCAAGGACACTCAGCATCGAGGAGTAGAACAGTGTGAGGGACTCTGATGAATGCTGGGCCTGGAGGTCAGATAGACAAGGCAGATGGTCAGGAACAGAGGGACAAATGGGACATTTCCCTTCTCTATGTGTGGCTGTGGTTAGACTGTGGTGGTTGGTGCTGAGAACCCTTGGATAACAATGAAATTGTTAACACCTTTAAGACATCATTAGGATCTTATGATTTATCACATTGGTCAGAGTATTACCCGGGTGCCCTCAAAAGGATTCTGAAAAGTTTCCTGTCCCAAAACAGAACTAGAGCTCTCCAGCCTCACAGTACAGTGCTGAAATGAGAGGCCCAGAGTCTCTTCAATGTGTCTGACCTTGGGCAAAGATGCAACTTGGCTTCTAAGGCAAAGAGTATGTGGTCTGGGCCTGTAGCATAGTCTTCAGGCCCTTCCAGAAACTGAGCCAAGAGAGTACCAGGGCAGAGTGTGTGAGCAAACCTTCATGCCTCTTCTTCCTAGATATTCTACTGTGAAATCACACATTCCTGCCACATCCCCTGCCTAGTCAGAGACACTCTAAGGAAGCCATACTTCCCTCAGCCTGAGACCCTTACCTGTAGATTCCTGGGTTCTAATAGTCACTTGGCATAATAGACAACAAGATCTAGTGCAATCATTCATGATTGCTCTTCTGAACAGCTTTGGTTCAGGTACCTGGACTCTGAACCACACACAATTGTAAGAAGACACAGAGTTGTATCACATCCTCTTCTATCACACCCAGACCTGGTTCATCCACAGGGCCATCAAGGTGACCACAGTGTCTTTCTTACACATGCTCCCTAGGATTACTTTAAAAGATAGGTGTGAGCAGGGTGTAGTGGAACAAGTCTGATAATCCAGCACTCATGTTGAGGCAGAAGAAACAGGAGACTCTCCAACTGAAGTCTGGCAATCTGGCAAGAATCTGTTCATACAACAAAATCCTGAGGATGTTCAGGCAATGAAGGGTTGCTGGGGCAATAGGCTCAGGAAGTCCATCCCTTCCTCAGCATCTCTGGGTGGGTGACGGATACTGGGGAGGAAAGAGACATTTCCTTTAGTGATGTTGCTACTGGCAAACTACCCATACTCCTGTAAATAAACCCTCATCCAATTAGTTACTCTAATCAAACTGATTGGATGATCAACAACTATTTAAAAGACAATAAAGTAGAAGAGTGAGCAGCTGACAGCAAAAAGGAGAAGATGAACAGTAAGAGTAGTAGAGGAATGAAAAGGAACTAAAACCTCATTCACATGTTTGAAAATGTCATAATGAAACCCATTATTATGGATCATTAGTATATACTAAGAGAAAACTTAGAGAAAAAAAGAATTCCAACACAATAATGTCTTTGCGGATTATCTACATCAAGACACCATTACTTTTGTAGAGAGATGTTTTTAAAAGGGAGTATTATAAGATCTTCCATTGTGCTGCAGGCCTAAGCATACTCAGCTTTATTCCTCTGCCAGGTGTAATAATACAAGGCTCTAGGAACCCCACTAGGAAGACAGTGAACCTTGTTTACATTCCTGGTGGACTTCTATCCAGTGCACATCAGCAACCACACGTGATCCCATTCACCAACAGAGAAGGGGTTCTTAGCATGTAACTCCAAATGCCTCCAAAACCAGATGCATGGCAACTGTAAAGGGAAGACTCCTTGCTTGAGTGTGTCTTGTCCTCTCCTTAGGTGCCTCTCTTTAACACTGTGCTGCAAACATCTGTTCTTTCAAATGCCAAATCTGAAAGTGGACTGCTTGGAAGAGGAGACTCTTGGATCTATTGAGCTGTGTGAAATCCACACATAGATCTCTTGGGATTCAGCTCTTCTGAGTCATTACTCAGGTTGGGGTTGACTTTGGGATTTCCATGCTACCGTAAGCAACTTCTGTTACCCTCACACCACACCCCAATAAACTCATTGGTCACCCAAGAAATTAAAAAGATTGCCAGCTCTGCTTCAAAAAAATAAAAAAGAGGATAAATGTGTGCACAAATCTTCAGTTTTCACGTATTGGTCACCATCTAACCCCTTCTTGGGCTGGGCTTATCCACCCTCAGACTGAAAGGACACCATTCCACTAAATGTCACTTCAGAGACAGCTGCTCTTTGTGAATGAATTGTCATGTTTGTGCCATGCCCCAAGTAGGGCCATATCTTCAAGTTTTATCTAAAGCTGTAACAGTGCCAGACATCAATGGTGGATTCAGTGAGCTTCATATTCTGAGAATCTACATGGCAAGGTGTGTCATGTAGGCAGTAATTCACTGAGGATAGAGGGGTGAGCTTTTGTCCTTGGAAAGATGTAGGCAAAATCCTCTGATGCATGTATATGGCGCTGCTTTGGCCTTTTCCACATCAGTTGTCACAAAAGGTGCTTACCCACGTGGATCAGATGAGGGAAGAACTCTCAGAAACACCATGCTGATTTGAAACTTAGGTCTGTCAAATTCTACAGTGTCCAAACATGATACTCTCTGTGAGGTGAGGTGCCAAGGAGATGGGAACTTGTGGACATGACAAACCCAGAAGAGCCTGAAGGGCTTAGCTGGACACTTCCCTGTACCTTTGGTCATGGAAAGAATCAGGGCTGTCTGTGGCATGAATCTTAAAAGTTCTTATTAATAAAATCAAACCCCAGGCCAGTTATTGGGGTCAGTACTGGTAGATCAGAGAGACAGAACAAGTCACAGCTATCTCACTTCGCTGGATCCTCAGCTGGTCTTGTCTCCTCAGATTGCCTCTGTGTCCTCATCCCTATGGCTCTCAGGTGAACTGTGCTTCTCGAAAGCCTGAATGCTTAACGTGCTAAATGCTTAACCAGCCAAATGCTTCTAGTTTCTGGTCTCCACGCCTTATATATCTTTCTGTTTTTGCCATCACTCCCTGGGATTAAAGACTCACTTCTCGGGATTAAAGGCGTGTGTCACCACGCCTGGCTGTTCCCAATGTGGCCTTGAACTCACAGAGATCCCAGATGGATTTCTCCCTCTGGAATGCTAGGATTAAAGGCGGTGAGTGCTACTATTTTCTGGCCTCTGTATCTAGTGGCTGTCTGCTCTCTGACCCTAGATAAATTTATTAGGGTGCACAATATTTTGGAGAATACAATACCACCACAGCTGTCTAAAGAGTGCATAGCATCCAAGGCAATCCCAGTCTGAGCCAGAGAAGAGTTAGCAGATTCCTCGTGTCCATCATCCACCCTCACTCAAATCAGAACTTGCAAAGCCTAGGTTTATTAGGGTCATTAGATGAAAATGGTGATTCTTGCATGTTCTACCCTGGACACCATGGAGTAGACAGGATACAGCACAGCCTGACTGAGGTGCTGGGAGAGGGGAGAGCAATTCCTCTGAGTGCAGGAGGATGGCTGCCTGATACTTCCACTGCAGTCTGAAGGCATTATGGAGCTCCTTTTGCAAACACCCCTGTGTGTGCTTAGGGGGCTCACAGGACACTTTAGAATTTCAATAGCCATATTATTTTGGAAGAGCTTCATTATAAAATGATCCACAGATGATCAAATCCAGCCATTTATATGAATACCTTTGTTGTTTTGAGCAAATGTATGAGACATTGCAACCATGTCCAATTGAAGTGTGAGGATGTTTCTGTCACCCAAAACAGTTCCTTCTCACCCCTTTACACTGGCTATTGTCCTGAACCATGTTTCCTGCCAACCCCCTAGCTGCTTTCTGGTTCTGGGGTAAGAAAAGGACCACAATTTAGACATTTTAAATCTCTGTGTATGCTGTCACAGAAATGGAATTATTTGCCTGTGCCAAAAGTGTGCTTGACATGTCACGTCGCCTGTGTCTCAAAGACTCTTCCACTGTGACATCAGGTAGTGTGGGAAGAATGAGATGCCCATTCTCATCTCCATCTTCCCTGAAACTGTCTGCACAGTGAGTGCCCTCTCACCCTGTCCTGACCTGCTGACTCTCTGTTCACCTTGTGAACTCCAGCAGTGTGAGGATAAGAAGGCACGGGAAAGTGCCTTGTTCCTGGGAACTACTGAGGTTCTCAAGGGACACAATTCATACCCCTCTGCCTCACATAGGTTAATGTTCTCTTTGGCCACAAATTGTACCTAATGGTTCCCATTGTCTGTAAAATCATGTGAGGAGGTGGGATTGCTCCTCTGGCTGTCACTTTTCAGCGTGGAGTAGTGGGAACAGTTTCATACTGGTCACACAGTGTACACTACAAGATTTTCAGGGTGCACACACTCATTGAGGATGTTGAAAATCTTCTGTTCTCTTACTGGAAGAATGAGCCAGTGCCTCCCTGCCTAGTTCTTGTACAGTTGCTGTGAAACATGTCTGGATGTTGCAGCTCAAACCCTACTGTGGGATTAGAACTCAAGCTCCTTCCACACCAGCCTGTGCTCCCTCCTTCTGTACCCATCCCCATGTGAGCACAGTAACAAGTATCCAGGCAGAAGAGCATGCTTTATGTTATTATGTATGTATGTATTTATGTATGTATGTATTTATCTATCTATTTATTTATTTATTTAATTTGAGAAAGGTTGCACTATATTATACTGATTGTCCTACAGTTCACTTCACAACCAGCATGGCCTGAAACATCACACAGTCCTTCTACCTAGGTCTGAGATTAAAAGAGTGTGCAACTACTCCCTGACCCAGGCAAACAAGTATGCTCCCAGTCCTTTCATTGCTGTTTTAACCCAATCAACCATCATCAGTGATGATTCCTGCAGTGCCCTTTTCAAACACCAGGGGGCAGGAGAGACATGAGGATTTTTAGCCAGGCTCTCTGGCTTGGTAGAGAGAAGAGCCCTTCCTAGGAGTAAAGATGAAATGTGACCCTTACTTCCAGGGGAGCCTGAAGGCATTACTGAGTTCCTGCTATAAACACACTTCTGTGGAGGTATGCATTTCTGAGGATGAACAGGACACTCCACCAAGGAGGTTTTATACTCTTAGTAGCCCTTACCATTGGAAAATTTGTTGTCAGTTAAATATTCTTTTAACATCATAACTTGGTTAATTTACATAAGGGTAAGAGATAAGCAACAAGCCACTTCAAGGATGAGAATAATGATTTCATTGGAAAATTCAGCTTTTGATCCTTTATGTCTCTGGTCTCTGCTCCCTACAACCACTTGACTACTTTTTGATGGAACAGTTTGGAAACTCCACAGAATTTAAAAACATCAGAGCCCTGGTCCTCCTATCACAGAAAAGGAATCATTTGTATCTCATCCTACTACTAGGTACAAGCTATTCAAGCCTGTTGTCTCTTGTTTTACAGTGTCATTCCTTATATGCAGGCAACACATTTTACCCACTACCCAGTTCAGGACCACCTAAGTGATCTAATTGAACTACTACTCTCTGTCAAGTCCTTGTGAACATCTCAAACACAGGTTTTTGAGAGCAGTATTTTCTTTTCAATGGGCTAAAGACATCAGCGAAGAACTGCTGAATCTTTTAACATATGCGTGTTTAACTTTTAATGCAAATGCCAAACTGTCTTCCATGACTGTCATTTTGCATCTCCTCCAGACAAATGTGAGGGTGCCAGTGTCTCCATATCTTTTCGACCACTTGGCATTATGGCTCCTGAGGCTGATTGTATTGAATGGGTGTGAAGGAGCATCTCATTGCAGATGTTTCAATGAAAATTGAGCCTCTGTTCCCTGCTTCCACTTGCTCCTGTTCACTCCATACTTCCTTCCATAGAAATGCACCTCAGCATCTTTATTTCACATGTCTGCTATGGCCTTGGAAATTACCAGCAGAGGGTCTCTGAATGAAGGTGCAGTGAATAACAAAGCACAGGGGTTCCACCCCTCCCCCAGTTGTCTTAGTTATTGTTCCAGTGCTGTGAAGAGACACCATGACCAAGAAGACATCTTGTAGTAGAAATCATTTAATTCGGAGCTTCCTTACAGTTTTCAAAGGATGAGTCCACGGCCACTATCCTGGTGGGCAGCATGGCAGCAGGCAGGCATGGTGCTGTGGGCTCTTGCTGCAGCTGAGAGATTGCACCCTGATCCACCAGCAGGAGCCAGAGAGTTAGACTGGGCCTGGCATGGGTTTTTGAACCCTTAAACCCCATCCCCATTGAAATACCTTCTCCAAAAAGACCATGCCTCCTAAAGAGTCCACCAACCGGGAACCAAACACTCAAATATATGAGTCTGTAGGGGTCATTCACATTCTAACCAGCACACCAGCTGAGCTGTGAAAAAGTCTTCTATCAAGAAGAAGCAACAGGAAGCCCAGGATACATGGAGAAACTACTGAGAGTAGGGAGAACAGCTGTCATTAATGGCTGGGACAAGAGACTGGGCAGGAATGCATTGGAGCTGCTACAGAGTAACAGTAGGGAGTTTGAATTATTAGAGGAGGCTGGGAAAGGCATGGCTGTGTCATGCTAGGAAAAACACAAAAGAACTAAGGAGGGAGTGCCCGCCACTGAACAGGCTCTGGGTGCATGTGTGTGGAACATGGAAATCAGTGAGTCTGTGGAGAATGCCCAGTGGGCCTGGAGCCGCACTCATCATGCTGAAGATTGCCAGGGCTGGCGAAATCCCCGCGCTTCCCACTGCTTCCAGTCCAGGCACTCGGGGAGTTCCTGCACAGTGCTCCAATGTCTGAGCTAGACCCCTCCCGGGTCCCCCAGCCACACCACAGACTGCCAGCACTTGCTGCTGGCCCCAGCAGGAATAGAAGTCAGAGGTGAAAACTTTTCCCACCACCAGCCGTGACCCCGCCCCCAGCTTGGTTCCGATTGGCTCTCTCAACCGCCTCGCCACGCCCACCGAGGGCTCATGACCTGCTTCAGCCATCTCTGAGACCAGTCTTGCACAGACCCAGGAAAGGGTTCAGCGCTGCAGCAATTTCCAGTTCCAAGCTGGTGGCCTTCAGGTCTTAGAAGGGTATCCTCTGCTTCTGGACGTCTTTTTTTAAAACCTGAGTGTGAAGGTTTGTATTGAAGAAGCCAACGGAAATTGAATCGAAAGCGTTCTAAGATGGCGAACCGTACGGTCAAGGATGCCCACAGCATCCATGGCACCAACCCTCAGTATCTGGTGGAGAAGATCATTCGCACGCGGATCTATGAATCAAAGTACTGGAAAGAAGAGTGCTTTGGACTTACGGCTGAACTTGTAGTCGACAAAGCCATGGAGTTAAAGTTTGTGGGTGGTGTCTACGGTGGAAACATAAAGCCAACTCCTTTTCTGTGTTTAACCTTGAAGATGCTTCAGATTCAACCTGAGAAGGATATCATTGTTGAGTTCATAAAAACATGAAGATTTCAAGTATGTCCGGATGTTGGGGGCACTTTACATGAGGCTGACAGGAACTGCAATGGATTGCTACAAGTACTTGGAGCCTTTGTACAATGACTATCGAAAAATCAAGAGCCAGAACCGGAATGGGGAGTTTGAACTGATGCACGTAGATGAGTACATTGATGAACTTCTGCACAGTGAGAGAGTCTGTGATATCATTTTGCCCCGGCTGCAGAAACGCTATGTGCTGGAGGAAGCTGAACAACTGGAGCCCCGAGTTAGTGCTCTAGAAGAGGACATGGATGATGTGGAATCCATGAGGAGGAGGAGGAAGAAGTTGAGAAGCTGGAAAGAGTCCCATCACCTGACCATCGACGACGAAGAAGCTACCGAGACCTGGACAAGCCACGGCGTTCTCCTGCACTGCGCTACAGGAGGAGTCGGAGTCGGTCTCCCAGGAGGCGAAGTAGATCCCCCAAAAGAAGAAGCCCTTCTCCACGCCGAGAAAGGCATAGGAGCAAGAGTCCACGACGCCATCGAAGCAGGTCCCGAGACAGACGACACAGATCCCGCTCTAAATCCCCAGGTCACCACCGTAGTCACAGACATAGGAGTCACTCCAAGTCTCCTGAAAGGTCTAAGAAAAGCCACAAGAAGAGCCGGAGAGGAAATGAGTAATGGATTCATTTTGACTTCTGTCCAGATGGCCTCCTGTGGATACGAGAAGAATAGGTTTAGTGAAAGGATCAAGATCTCCTCTTCAGGCAGCTATGCGTATTTTGGGTTTTTAAAACATCAAGTCGTTTGGTTGGTTTCTGTTTTGTTTTTATTTTAATATTACAGAGGTGGTGCTAAGTTTTGTATCTCTTTGAATTATAATCAACATCTTTGAAGGATGTTTTTGACCAAATCAAGGTCAGGTTTTGACCTAACCAACTATGGTTATTCATACTTAAAAAGGGTCAAGAGGATCTGGGAGTTGGGGAGATTCATGAGAATGAAGAGATATAGCCACGTGGTGATCCTTTTCTTATTTGTAATTAAACCAGACACAGTTGTCATTTTTCTTTAGTTTCTGCTTTCTCTATGAAATCCTGAGAGTTCTGTGGTTGATACTGCTGCGACCCAGCTAGTAAAGCGTAGTAATTCCTAACTTCTCATTAACTACTATGGTGGTATTTTCTTAGTACTGAAATGTGATTTTAATTGTATGTTAATAAATAAAGTTGCCCGGGGGTCAGAGCTATTAGAGCCATAGCAAGAGCGTGGCGGTGGTGGTGCACACCTTTAATCCCAGCACTTGCTAGACAGAGCTAGGTAGATCTCTGTGTGTAAAAGGAAACAGACAACATTGGAGACACACGCCTTTAATCTCAATACCATAGAGGACCTGGAGGGCTGTACATACAGGCAGTGATGACGCAGTCATGTGTTTGGGTTTACAACCAATGAGAAGGCAGAACAGAAAGACTATATAAGACAAACACAGAGGAAGTAGGTCCCTTTCGGAGAGCTCTTTTGACTGAAGAGGATCGCTGAAGCAGGAAGGTTGAGGCTCTTAGCTCTGACCTCTTGGCTTTCTTCTCTGAATTGGCTCTGTGTTTCTTATTTAATAAGATGGTTGGTAACATCTACATTTGGCGCCCAAACGTGACAAGAATCCATTAAAAACCACTTAACTTGGCTTGACAGCACGTCTGGTTTCCCGCCTGGGCGGCCGGCTCCCTATCCCAGGCCCAGGTTGGCTTGGCCTCAGGCCAGACTGACAGTAGCCCCAAGAGGTTAGCTTAAAGCCAGTGCTACAAACAACTCAGGCCTGCCCTGCTGAACAGGGGCCCTGCCTGTAAAGCTACCGCACGTGGTTGGAGCTTAAGAAAGCCAGAGCCAAGCCTTGACTAGGCTCAAGCGGGAACACGTGGCTGGATTCAAGCTCTTAGGAAGAACTTGTGCTATTCTCTCTCTCTCTCTCTCTCTCTCTCTCTCTCTCTCTCTCTCTCTCTCTCTCTCTCTCCTTCTCTCTCTCTCTCTGTCATGTATGAATATGTACACACAACTGTCCAATATACACAGATTTGAGACTCTTTTTTCATTCTACATATTTACTATGGTCTTCCTCATCATCCACAAAAGGCTTCTGAGTGATGCCTCACTGGGTGACAGAGCACATGGGGACCTTCCCTCAAGTCATGCTACATAGCTTCCCAGGATTAGGAGAACACACCAGGTTGTCCAGGTAACATAAATAAACTGCTTCTGTAATTTTGAACATGAGGGATCTTACATAGCCCAGTCATTCCTTCGGTTGGAGAGAGAAAGAGAGAGAGAAAGGGAGAGAGAGAGAGAGAGAGAGAGAGAGAGAGAGAGAGAGAGAGAGAGAATGTCTTTTCCTAGTATGGGCTAAAAACACAAAAATACTGTCTGGAACAGAGAAAGTATTGGATGGAGACACTGAATCTGTAGATTTCTTTACTGATTAGGTGAGGCAAGTGAAACCATGGCTGCACCATGCCAGTGTGAATCTGCAAACCATTAAAGAGAAAAGTCTACTGTTCTGGGCTGTGGGTGCACTAGACCTCAGGGCTAGACAGAAGGAGCCAAGAGTAGCCAGTCCTCAGGTGTCCCTAAAGTCTGAGGTTGCTTACTGCCTCATCCAGGAATTCCTAGTGAGCTGCTTCAGAATCTTTACCCTGTACTCTTTCTGTATCCAGGCAGAGTTCCCTAGGACTTTGAAACTCCTGTTCATAGGCCAGTATCTCAGCTTTATCATTGGCTCTGAGAGCCCAGAGAGTCCCTGTGTTAGAAAAAACAGGGCCTAAAAATGTTGCTCAGGTGGATATACATGTCTCTAAATGTCTCCAAATTTGATCTCAGTGAACTTGCTACTAGTGTGGGTACAGAGTGGCAGAGGGATGAATAGGAGATGGGCACTTAAGGAAATTACAGAAAAATAAACAGAAAAATATGATGAAAATGATATCATAGAACAAATGGACTTAACAGATACCTATATAAAATTCCATCTGAACACTACAGAGCACACATTCTTTTCAGCAGCTCCTGGAACTTTCTACAAAATAGGTCATATATTAGGATACAAAGCGTATTTTGACAAATACAGAAAACTGAAATAATTTGTCCTATTTTATTACAATGGAATAAAATTTTCTACCCAGAGCAAAAGAAAGTATAGAATACACACAGTCTCATGGAGATTGAACAATAAACCTTTGAATGATGAATGTGTCCTGAAGAAATAAAAAAGGACAGTGAATATTATAAAAATGAGTGGTTGGGGATTTAGCTCAGTGGTAGAGTGCTTGCCTAGCAAGCACAAAGCCCAGGGTTCAATCATCAGCTCTGAATAAAAAATTTTAAGAATGAAATGAAACTGAAAAGGAAACAAATGAAAACAAAAGACAGCAGACAAAGTCTCGAGGGAGACATAGCAGTCCATGGGGTGGGCATCTGCAGGCCTAAGTGCCAGGGTATAAATTTCCAATGTCCCAGCCCTTCTCCATCTGTGGGATCCTCTGCTCACCTGCTTAGAGATCCAGAATCTCCAGTACGCCCTTCTACTTCCTGCTCCCCACTCCTTCACCCATGCTGGATCTGTGACAAGGGAGTTACCATGATTTGGGGTGAGGTTTGGGGTGAGGGTGACTGATATTCAGAATGACTTCAGAGTCCACGCTGTGCCTTCTGGAGGGGAGAGCAATAAAAAAGCAAAATGATAGGTGGCTTTATCAGCCTGATAAGCACAGACTCTCTCACCTCTGTCTGGTCAGTGCAGGTCTCCTGTGACAATATCTTCCTCGGCCCCACAGAACTCCCACCTACACCTTTTGGGTACAAATTCCTACCTGGAGGAGGTTCACAACTGCTCCTGTTGGGAAACACAGTGCATCCCACAGCAGCACAAACTCAGGCTAAGGAGCTAGCTGAGCCGTTCTCAATCTGACCCTTTGTGGTGGGAAAGGGCATGTGATCCTTGCACATGGGTCCCGTTTCTCATATCCCACACATCAGATATGTACATTACAACTCATGACAGTAGAAAAATTACATTTATAAAGTAGCACTACAATCATTTTTGTTTTTTAAATCCTAACCAAAACTTCCCCTCCCTCCCCTCTCTCCTGTTCCTCCCCACCTACTCTACCCTCCACTCCATGCATTCCTCCACCTTTTCTCTTCAAACACCAGCTGGTATCCCATGGATTTCAGTCAGCCCTGGTATATCACACTGCAGTGAGACCGGGAATCCCCTCCTCCCCCAAGCTTAGATGAAGCATTCCTGCAGGAGGAATGGGTCTTCAATGCAGGCAACAGAGTCAGACACCCCCTGCTCTCACTGCTAGGAGTCCACAGGAAGACCAAGTCACACAACTGTAACATGTATGTAGAGAGCCCATGTCAGTCCATGAAAGCTCTCTGCTTGTCAGCAACACAATAATTTTATGCTTGGGGGTCACCACAAGAGCCTTCAAGGGTCACAGCATTAGGAAGGGTGAGAACCACTGAGCTAGCTCATCATGCCACTGGATTAACTTCCTGACTTTCTGAAGGATGTAGCCTGTGGGCTTCAGCTTCTCCTCCTGTGTGTTCAGTGTGAGAATTCTGAAAGGGGAAGATGGGAACAGGGTCAGAGCTGCAAACCTTTGCAGAGTCAGAGACTGAGAGGGCAAAAGGCAATGGATCAGGGAGGGAGGAGCATATGAGTAATGACAGACAGCTGTGAGGGAGAATACCTCAACTAAAGCCCACAGGTGGTCCTGCAGCACACAGGTCAGTGATGCCCAAGGACACTCAGCATCGAGGAGTAGAACAGTGTGAGGGACTCTGATGAATGCTGGGCCTGGAGGTCACATAGACAAGGCAGATGGTCAGGAACAGAGGGACAAATGGGACATTTCCCTTCTCTATGTGTGGCTGTGGTTAGACTGTGGTGGTTGGTGCTGAGAACCCTTGGATAACAATGAAATTGTTAACACCTTTAAGACATCATTAGGATCTTATGATTTATCACATTGGTCAGAGTATTACCCGGGTGCCCTCAAAAGGATTCTGAAAAGTTTCCTGTCCCAAAACAGAACTAGAGCTCTCCAGCCTCACAGTACAGTGCTGAAATGAGAGGCCCAGAGTCTCTTCAATGTGTCTGACCTTGGGCAAAGATGCAACTTGGCTTCTAAGGCAAAGAGTATGTGGTCTGGGCCTGTAGCATAGTCTTCAGGCCCTTCCAGAAACTGAGCCAAGAGAGTACCAGGGCAGAGTGTGTGAGCAAACCTTCATGCCTCTTCTTCCTAGATATTCTACTGTGAAATCACACATTCCTGCCACATCCCCTGCCTAGTCAGAGACACTCTAAGGAAGCCATACTTCCCTCAGCCTGAGACCCTTACCTGTAGATTCCTGGGTTCTAATAGTCACTTGGCATAATAGACAACAAGATCTAGTGCAATCATTCATGATTGCTCTTCTGAACAGCTTTGGTTCAGGTACCTGGACTCTGAACCACACACAATTGTAAGAAGACACAGAGTTGTATCACATCCTCTTCTATCACACCCAGACCTGGTTCATCCACAGGGCCATCAAGGTGACCACAGTGTCTTTCTTACACATGCTCCCTAGGATTACTTTAAAAGATAGGTGTGAGCAGGGTGTAGTGGAACAAGTCTGATAATCCAGCACTCATGTTGAGGCAGAAGAAACAGGAGACTCTCCAACTGAAGTCTGGCAATCTGGCAAGAATCTGTTCATACAACAAAATCCTGAGGATGTTCAGGCAATGAAGGGTTGCTGGGGCAATAGGCTCAGGAAGTCCATCCCTTCCTCAGCATCTCTGGGTGGGTGACGGATACTGGGGAGGAAAGAGACATTTCCTTTAGTGATGTTGCTACTGGCAAACTACCCATACTCCTGTAAATAAACCCTCATCCAATTAGTTACTCTAATCAAACTGATTGGATGATCAACAACTATTTAAAAGACAATAAAGTAGAAGAGTGAGCAGCTGACAGCAAAAAGGAGAAGATGAACAGTAAGAGTAGTAGAGGAATGAAAAGGAACTAAAACCTCATTCACATGTTTGAAAATGTCATAATGAAACCCATTATTATGGATCATTAGTATATACTAAGAGAAAACTTAGAGAAAAAAAGAATTCCAACACAATAATGTCTTTGCGGATTATCTACATCAA